>NW_025322472.1:0-49263 GCF_019176455.1 Solea senegalensis
TTAAAGCTTTGAAAGCCCAAGTGATTTCTTTGTTGAGACAGAGAATGCATAAATGATCACAACAACCCAACATTTTGATGTTGAAAAAAACTTGTTGAGCTAATCGCAACACGGAAAAACCTAGACACCATCAGGGATGAAATGTATGAATTAAATATGATGTGACTTGGATATGTTTCGTTTTTCAGCTGGCTTGCTTCACATGTATCGTGGAGCATTATCTGCTTATATTCATGCTGATCTTGATATTTTGTGATTATCAGCAAACCATAGTGGACAACACCAATTAAATTATGTGATTTATAATATCAGTTATCTAATAATTACACTGTGACCTAAAGCTGTCGGCTGTGTAGGCAGCAAAATGTCCATCTGCCTTTCCACTCTGGTGATGATGATGGTAGTACAAGTTATCCAAATCCTATATCTTGTCCATACACAAAACATTAAAGGAAATCAGATTCTGCTATTATAGAGTAGGTTTTGTTATATAAATGCAGTTTTTAAGTTACCTGCTAAAATGTGTCCCAGATTTTTAAGGGTGCCCTTTTAAAACACCATTCTTCTCGAGATAAATAACATCAACACAACTTCTTTCTGGCATATTTCGTCTGACAACGTTTGTGTGATGGTGAGCTTGGTTTTAGGGTAACAGGTGTAAAGGGGCCATACGTAATGGCAGACTGAAACCAGCCTAGACAAAACAACATACGTCAGTGAAGTTATTCCACTCACAGATGCGCATTGGAGTGGTGGATGTCGACACTGTGGACCACCTGGTTAGGCTTTGACCAACATGATTCTGGCTAACGTCTGACATGATGTATTAGCCCACCACTGAGGCTTGTGTTTTAGTCGTGACATTACACCCGTCAGGTCTGGGCTGCAGCCAACAAGTGCAGGCCTGACAGTGAAGGTTTTTATTTTAGCTCAGAGACTTGTTATGGAATGGAGTGTTGCATGTTTTTCAAATTAAATGGCTGACACAAAAATACTACCTTCAGTTAACTTATAAGGCTCCATTATAAACTAAATGGAGAGGAATCACAGCTGCAGATATTGTTCACACAGCTTTGTACCTCTGTGGAGGGATTATATTTTTTGGGAAAATTTACTGGTTGGTTCAGTTTCTCATAAACAGTGTTTCCAGTAAAAATAAACAGCTGTGTTCGACAAACAAGCTCTGATTAACCCATTGTAAACTACCTGCACAGCAAGGGAAGAGCCAGATGTGTATTCTCAGGAGTTGCTGGTGGGCAGTGGAGTCAAGCCTGGGTCAGCGCAGCAGATGGCTCAGTTGGTTAAGGGCAGCCCATGACCAAGAGGAAAGGAATTGGACTTGTAACCAGAAAAGGCTGGGGTACCCCTGAACAGGGCACATAATCACCTGTTGCTCCCCAGGCATAGATAAGTGCTGCTCATCATTCATGCACCTGGTTTGTGTGTGTTCAGTACTGGTTGGCACAACTCTGGGAGAGCTGGTACCCCATTAAACACTAATTTTATTGAATAAGCAAAAATTTGGCAAGGGAATAATGATGCAGTGGATCAATAACAACTCTTCGCCGTGCTGAGCACAAAAAGACGATACAGGAAAAACAAAAAAGTCATCCCCCTAGCTGTTTCAACTGTATCCTCTAATATGAGCAATAAGTTGTCGATTTCCCCTAATGACAAGCCCCTTCACTGGCAGCTCTACTCAATCATTGTTGCCATGATCACACTATAGAAATACTACAAATTGTATTAAAGGGGGTCATCATGTGATTAAGGTTATGTACCAAAGTCAATTGTTTGATTTTGATCATGTTTGTGCATTACAATGGCTGCTTTGTTAAGGATGGATAATTAACATGCAATTCAAGAGCGGCTTGTGTCAAACTGATGGAAGGAGTTTGCCACTCTAAATGCTACTAATTTGCAGCAACAGTGCTGAAAATTATGTCATATTTACAATCTGTTTTAACATCCTTACGGTGGAATTCTAATCAGCCAATATGATTAATTCCCTCAGATGCCCAACAAATGAACTTTCTCCAACAAATGTGTTTTTACAATGTTAATAAAATTAGTTTCAGGTTTATGTTATTGTCTACTGTTTTATTTTCTCCTTCTGGAAGTAGACGGTTTTCCTGTTAACTGTAGGTGTGAGTCGTTTTCCTTATGCTGAGATTTCAGCAGTTCACATACTGGCATTCAGCCTCAGAATTCAGTCCCAGAGGATCAGAGAACGAACTGATGGTTAAAACAGAACAAATGGAGCCCACAAACGGAGACCACCAGTTCTGTTGTAGATCAAATGGCTCTCTGTTTTTAATTTCTGCAACATTTTTTTATTATTAAATTGTTATTCCTCCAGAGCTCTGAGTTAAAAGAGAGGCTTGCATTGTTTTGATGGCATTGTTATTCCTCCAGAGCTCTGAGTTAAAAGAGAGGCTTGCATTGTTTTGATGGCATGAATTATGTCTTCCATGTGATATATTGTATTTAATACATTAAAGTTCATGGTAATTGTTTCCAAAGAAAAGGGAGCATACCTGCAAGAGCACTCTTAAGTGTAATTTATATTTTCAAAGGAAATTAACTGCCAATGATTAAATGACCAGTTCTCCACTACTTATGTCTACAATGGCTGAGAAGAGAAGAGTGAATTACACCATTGAATGTCCATAAAGTTTGCATTTACATTTTCTTTTTTTTTTTCTATATAGGACAGACTGCTTGGCGAGCAAAAGGAGCTTCTATGCATGCGCTGCATTCCTAAACCTTTCAAGACTACATTTGTGAACACATTTGTTAGAATTAGTGAAACTGGATACTGTAAAAAGACTTTCATAATTCTCCAAGCCTGGAAATTCTTTTCCCAGCTTGGAGGTTTATTCACCTATCCACTGGTAAAAACAAAATGTCTTGGGGATGGGTGGTTAGTTTTGTTAATACTGAAATCCATATACCATCTTCAAATAACATTCAGAAGATTGCCCTTTTTCTTTGTGGTGTAAATGAGTACAGGATACCTTGACAGTCATAATAAACTCTATTAAAGTTTAAATTTCTATCTATTAAAAGTCATGGATGGATTGTAGAATAAACATTTGTTCAACTCTTAAATGCTGAACAGTGGTATGATGGTAGTGGTTAATGTTGACTTTAGATGGGTAAGAAGGCTCTCACAACTCTCTTTCACGTAGTAGGATCATTAAGATTGTCCTCTGGGAGTGGTGTAGTCATATGAGCACAAAACTATAGAGATAATCAAACTTTTTGCACTGAAAGCTGCAAATAAGTAACAAAAAGGCAGCTTCCCGTATTCATTAAACTTGGCATCATTATGGATTGTTTACCAAGTCAAGAAGTCCACATCACTAATATATGAAATTTCCCAATACACTATCTACCTCCCAATATGTAGGTTTGGCAACTCCAATGATCTGAAATAATAGATATTCATACTCTCTGATGTAAAGCAAATGATTTTGTTTATATTGAGTGTTATTGTCATGATGGTGCCTCCTGGTACTAGACAGGAAGAGACCAGTTCTGATTAAACTGTCAGTAGAGACGTGAAGATTTGGACTGAACCAGAATGAGACATACGGAGAGTATTATTGGCTGACTGTGTTCCAGTTTACGGTGGTCCTGGATAGATGCTCTCTGTTCTCTGATGACTACTGAATTTGTTGTCCCAGCATTTTCCTTCTCCTTACAAGTAAAGGATGGTTTAGGTTTGGCTCAAAAGTGATTCACACTGAGTTTTGATAAATTTAGATGCTTGATATTAGTCTTTCACAGTCTAGCTCTTGATTATCCTAGTGACCTTCTTGTGTATTTAAGGCTTTTAGACAGCAATTCATTTGTTCTCAGGCTGAGCTATTACCATCTTTATCATAAATAAAATAAAAAGACTTACAGCCATTAAGGCATTATGTGTTGGTTGGATCTTGCTGAGAGATGAGACAGATGGTGCACGGATCAACGTGCGATCAACCATGTTTTCAGGTACTATAGTAATTGTTGGATGTGAAGCTGCTGAAAATTAAATAAATCTTTGTTGATGGAATTAAGGTCTGGGGTGGACTGATGTGCAGTACAATGTTGGACTGTAAAAATTATATACTGTCCTTTGAGCAGATGAATCATACTTTTCCAGTGGTACAGTAGCTTACCCGGTCTTCTCCTTACTACAGTTACAGTTCATCTATGTCATTGTTTGTGGTTAAAGTCAATGTTATTTTCATGCATTTGTGGAGGCAGGGGGATTCTGGGAAGTTTCCATGTTAATGTAATTATGTGTCTTTAATAAGAAATTGTGGTTATGAATGTTTCCCCCAGTGCTAATTGTGATGAGGAGAACATGACTCTCTCCTCAGCTGTAGACTCCATCTGGATAAAATCTATTTTTGTTGGACTGCTCTTCAAAAACTCTGGCTTTAAGATTGCTGCTGGCTAGAATAACTGTCTGTGATTCTATCTACGGCTGTAGGTCCGTCCTTGTCTTTCTGTCTGTCTCATTTCTGCTCTCCTTAATTGGAGATATATAAAAAAACATTGTATGCAAATATCTTTAACATCTTTATGTATTCACTGAAATGCAGTTGGAAACATCATAGGAAACTAATTTAAACTCTATTCTGCTAATAACAATATTACCTGTTTATTCTTTCAACAACTGCTCATTCAATCAACTTCCAACTTGGCTGGTGTTTTTCTGAGGACTGTACAATGTGCAGCGTAGACTGTATTTTTGAATGAGTTGTTCTTGGGAACCAAACCCTAATTTTAAACTGTACTTATAAGGTAACTGATGATATCACAACAGGAATAACACAAGTATCAGTCACAATTATATTGGATTATGTTAGGTAAAAGGTGCATATTTGAGAACATATGCAGCTACAGATGAACTGTAATATTACTTTATTGTCATTACATGAAACAGACAATGCAATTCATGTACACTACCTGTGCCCAAAATTGAACTTACATTCACACTCATACAGCTTGCACATAAACAATTACAATCAATATATATTGGTAGGCAAATGAAATCTGCCAACTTTAGTTCAAGTCACTTAAAGAGAGCGAGAGAGAGCAAAGGTGTGTTCAAAGGATTTCACCTGAAAAACCTTTCAATTTGTCTTTGATTGTTTGTGTTTGTTTTTGGTTGAGTTTCACATTCAGTTTTTGGCTTCTTTCCTGTTTGCACAAGCATCTAATCTCACACATGCATGTTTTAGCAGTGCCTGATAATAGGGCATACTTTATTGTTTTTACAAACTGATTTTATTATTTGAAAATAAGGCCCATCCTGAATAATTATTGCTGGCACCACTTGGTTGCTTATAACAGAAATATATAATGTTCTGCATTCCTGATAGAAGTTATTAAATCACTCTACTTGTCCAGGTTATCACTATTACATATCATTTATGACCATATTGATTAAATAAGTACTATACAGTGTTTACTGAAGTTTGTCATTCACATAGCTTTTAACATCACTGCACACACTCAAAGTTCTGATCTACAGTTATTTGCAACAAGTGGCTGTAGTTTCTGTCCATGAAACATTTCCACAAAAAGCATATCATATAATTATAGTTAATTGATTGCAAATGTTTGTAAGACTGCATTAATTCAGCTGGCTTTATGTTCAAAAGTCAACTTTCTAATTAACGTGTGAAGCAAATGAGTTTTAATTGGTGAACAACTTTATTACTTTTACCTTAGATGTTTATTTGACTGTTTTGATTATCTCTATCTACTCTTTTTTTCTTTCTCACCCAGTTTCTTTCTTTCTTTCTTTCTTTCTTTCTTTCTTTCTTTCTTTCTCTTGTACATACATACACACACTGTGTCTCACTGTGTCTCACACACATTAGTTATAGGCCAGGTTTTTCCACCCCATAGCCAGACAGAAATTGGCGTGGTGTCCTTGTTGCTCATTTTTCATGTCAGTCTTTTCTCTGGAGAAAGCATCACTGCTGGAATTCTCTCACAGGAACAAACAGGCCTTTCAGTCTTCACCTCTAAACATTTTAATTTCACTGGCCTCATTTAGCCTTGGCTCTGCTCTAGATGAGTTGGTTGTATATGTTTCTGTTTGTGTGTGTGCGTGCGTGCGTGCGTGCGTGCGTGCATGCGTGTGTATGTGTGTGTGTGTGTGTTGGGACACTGAATGTGTGTTGAATGAGAGCTCACAGACTGTCTAATTTTCTCCAACATTTGAGAGTTTCCTTGCTGTGATGTAGGCATCTCAATGCGTTGGCTTCTTCTCAGACAGGGTCCACAGACGTCTGGGGAGACTGTGTGAAACTTATACCAGTAAGGTTCTTTTATGATTTAAAATGGGCGTTCAATTACATGTTTACAGGAGCAACAGTGAACACAGAAAAAAACAAGTTTTGATTTTACCTTGATCACTAATCCAACAGCAGAAACATGAAACATATTTACAAACATAAGTATGTATAAGTTACAATAAAGGAATAAACAACAGAGGACAGTGTCTGACAACAGAAGAAATAAGTAATGCTAAATGGTGCTCTTGTGTGGCCCCATGTATGCACAAGTTGAAGTGCAAACAATGCAATTTAAAGGACAATGAAAATAGTAAAAGTTCCATGGTCATTGCCTGAAGGTGCTGCCTTAGTTTACAGATTGTTGGTTAGTCTCTGGAATGAAGGACTTAAGGTAGTGGTCATGGTTGTATTGGTCAATAGTACTTTTGGATTTTTTGATCACACGCTCCTCCAAGAGAGAACACAAGCTTTTTTGCTGGACTCAGATTATGTTAGAGGTTGTGCATATATATTTTCTTCCTGCACAAATTGTACATTTTCCTGATGTGCTTTTGCAAGGTACCTGTTATCATTGATTGCAGGTATGTCTGTGAACTGTACACAAATAAATAATTAGTAGGATTTCTCCCAACTTTTGTTCTGGTACTAAATGTTTACTAAAACTAGTAGAAAGTAGAAGCTAAACTGTGAAGTGAAGAATTAACTGGCGTGGTGGCAGGTGAGTTGCTAACTCAGATTGCAGATGATAGTGGACGTTTTTATTGTAGTTCAAGTATCAGCTTCACATTTGTTCCTTTAATCTATTTGACCATTTGAAGTATTTTAATTGGTGGAATAAGTAGTAGAGGAAGTATGAAAAGGAAACTTTGACACTGTTCTTAATGGAAAGTCAGTGAGAGTTACAAGGTGGTGTGATATTTCAGTAGCTTTGAATTCATCACTGAGTTGTAAGTAAGTGACTGATGAGGTTTTGGGATCAGAGTTGTGGCTGAGAGCAGTAGTCCTGTCTTGCTTAATGGCTCTACCATTGGCCACTTTATCCTCAGTTTATAGTCTAGAAACCTGAGCCCCCTCTCTGCCTTCTCTTGCTCTGACCAGCTTCTTCCATGCTCACAGCATAATCAAGATCATTCACTGCATCCTCTGAAGACAAACATGTCATAAGATAATGTTTAAAATGACAAACTGTAAAATCCCAATGTTTCTTCCAACATTTTTTTGATGGAAAATGTTTCTGACTCTCTGGACACCAAATACCTAATCATGATCAAATTCAATTTCAGCAGGATTGAGTCTTGTTTTTCAACCACTTCAAGCAGCTGAGATTGAAAACAAAACCTCTTCTACTGTCAGTTAAATGTTGGGTCATTATGTTTGACTGGATTTTGAAATTTGGAACCAGCCTTCCTGTCTGATACTAATCCAGACTTAAATCATCTAAGTTTGAACCGTAGTTGTATTTATATTTATAGTCTTCTATCTAGTAAAATTGGGCTGCACCATTTGAAAAAAACCTAATATCGCTGTATTTTTATAACCATGTTTTGTATAGATAAATATAACAAATATGGATTGCATGTTTTTTATATCTTTTCTATTGCTGTAATAGATTCAATTTCCACGTAATCATATGTTGCTTTTCATTTTTTTTCTATTTCTTGCCTATTTTCCGGTTGTTGATGACAACTTGTGGGAGAGCAGGGCCTGCTTTGGTTGTTTGAGAACGGTAGTTTCCTTGCCATACATGCAGAGTCTGCATGTCATGACATAGATAATGTTTTATCAGACGTCTCTTGAAGATTAGTCATGGATAATATGAACCATGCCAGTTTTCCTTTTGGTTAAAGTAGCAAAAAAGGTGTTGTATGAGATACTGTATGTCTGAGTCAATTTGCCATACTTGACTGTGCAGGTCCTGTGATATGAGTATAACATACATCCCCATGGTGATGTTAAAACAACAATAACATATTATGCAGCCAGCACATTAATAATATAATGAAAGCTATTCAATTATGGAGGTGAAGTAGTCAACGAAGGCTATGACATAAGCATGGTCTATTTAGCATGCTCTGATCTTTGGCTAATGCAGGACGAAGTCCTTGATGAGAAGATGTTAGGAAAGTGAAGGACGTAGAAGAGGATAGGGAAAAGTGATCTGTATTTGGTATTCTTGAGTTGAAAGTGCAGAGGTACAGCCGATTTATCTCCTCAGGCAGTTTAATGTCCTTAAGAGTGGACGTGTTCCTGAGAAGAAAATAAATCCACACATCATGGATTTACAAGTGTCCCAGCAGCTTCTGACTTCATAAAGAACATACGGAAGCCTGATGAGTGGGTGAAGAAAGAGGATAGGAGGTAAATGTAAAGAGTAGATGACTTTTTAATGGATACCACACTTCCAGATATGATTGATATCTTGGCTTTTCTAAGTATGTGGGCCTCGACGATTCAGTGCTGATGCTAAAGTGATTCTTAAACTGGTCAATTTTGTCATGTGTCAGTAGAAAAAGTAACTGATCAAAAGACAGTCCTCTTAGATGTAGAGAAGTGGGATGAAAGCAAGATGGGAGGCAGGATGATATGGGTACGATAGAAGATAGTACATAGTACATGTAGATTAAAAGCAAGGTATGTGCAGTGCTGAAGCTAGGACCATTTTCTGTATGTGTGGGTTGTGTGTGTGTGTGGCTGTGAGACGTGGCAGAACAAGGCCTGGCCAACCAGTAGATCTGTTCCATATGTTTCCTAGAGAGAGAGCGCGAGCAAGAGAGCGCTCCCCTCCACCCCTCTCACAGCGCAATGAGTCTTCATTTCTATAAAAGACAAACCAGTTAAGCAGCAAAACATCCACAGCACTAACTTAATGCTGATCTGTGCACCATTCCCATTTTTGTCGACTGTAGATATTGATTTCAGGTAAAGGCATATATGATGAAGGCTGATGGCAGCTGTTGAGTGTCTCAGTGTCTGCTGGGAATAGACTGCTGTCAAACAGGGGCCTTCAACTGAGACAGAGAGGGCAAAGAAAACACACTCGGCCAGTCACGTTTTCACATTGGTTTCATCACATTCATCGTGTGCGTAGGGCAGCAGCGCGGCGCTGCAGCGGCGCAAGGCGGTGTGTGTGTGTGTGTGTTCTGTTATTTCTGTCAGCAGGGCTAGAATGGGTCTAGTGTTGGGAGACAACATATCTTGAAGGGCAACAACCAGTCCTAATCAGCACATTTGTTGACAGTAGTTAAATTTATGCCTTATGTCCAATACAAATAGTGTATTCTCTTGACATTACATTAAAGAAAGCAGTGACTCCTTGTGGTACTTGGTATAAAAAAGTTTGAGAACTTGCTGTTTAATATTGTCTGCTCAAGAAGAGGGATTCCTCTGTGAGCCCTTTCCTGCTTTCTACCATTTAAATTTTCCATTAAAAATGAAGAAACCAGTAACAATGGGTCCAAGGACAGAGGATGTTACAATTGTAAACTGAGGATTTCTAAACTGATTTCTGAATTCAGGCAAATTTAATTGATTCAGTGAATGTATAATGCATCACCACTGCTATTAGTGAACACCTCAAAGCAACACTTTGTTACATGAACTTTAAATGATAAACGCATGTTGTTGCTCGTCCTCAAAGATACTCCAATACAGGTCGGGCTTTCTTAACAGCACGCAGATAAATATATTGATACATAAATCAATAAAAGTGAACTATTCAACTGTAAAACGCAACAAATATTGGGTGGAACTTCGAACAGAAATGTTTGCTGTAGTAAGTCATGGACAGACACCTGTGGTTAAAGTATAAACTGTCCACTTAAACCACCTCCAAATATGTGCTACATACACACATGATATGCTATAATAAAAGAACTTAATGTTTGTTTTTAGGGAAGCAACGATTAATCGACTACCAAATTACTCCTCAACTAATTATGTTTGATTCATTTGCATATTTTAATAATTGAAAGGATTGATTGGTGAGAACATTTTTTGTTTTTTCAGCTTCTTAAAAGTGAATATTTCCTGGTTTCTTAGAGATGTTGGGATACTATTTTTTTCCCTCCTGATACCGATTCCGATACTTGTGCTGTGGGTATCGGCCGATGCAGGATACCGATATAACTGGTAAATACTGCCAAACCGCCGACATGATGAGCTAACATTAGCTCCTTGTCTACAGGTGTCGGGTGATCGGTTCTTCTTCACACCTCTAAAACAGCACAGCGCAACTGTTTCAAGAGCGGCGAAGAAGAACCGCGTCACAGCTAACGGAGCTCTAATAAATGATGTGGTATCGGATCGGTGCATGGACTCCAGTACTCGCCGATACCGATGCCCACATTTTCGGCAGTATCAGAATCGGAACAACTCTAGTTTCTTTGCTCTATATAACAAATAAATCATTGCGACTGAATATTTATGGTTCGTAGACAAAACAAGACATTTGAGAGCATCTTCTTTTTTAGAAAATTGAGAAAATAATGGCCAGATTAATAGTAAATTCCAGTGTTTAAATAAAGAGTCATTTTGCAGCAGGGGTATTGGTCAGCATTCAGTGGTCTACTATTAAAACCAGGTTACCTCATGTGTCCTGCTATAGTTTTATTCATCTTGTAAAATTCTGCTTTAAAGGTTTAAAAAGTAACATTAGAGACGAGAAGCTGGAAATGTCATGCGACGGTGTTTTGTGTTTGTATGAATTGAATGTTCTATCAGCATGATTTGAACACCATGGCCCGTCTGAGTCGTAGTTGTGTACCTGTGTGTCCTTCAGCCCCCGCGTCGTCCTGATTCTTCAGACGATCGATACGTCATGACGAAGCACGCAGCCATCTACCCGTCAGAGGATGAGCTCCAGTCCATCCAGAAGATCGTATCTATTACAGAACGGGCCCTCAAACTGGTCTCGGACATAATTACAGACCAGGACAAGGCCAGTGAAGAGGATAAAGACAAGAAGGAATCCTGTAAAGACAGGTGGGATGTGTGCGCTGCTGACTGACACTGACTGCACTAACTCATATAAGGACCTTTTTTTATCAGAAGAAGGCAGTGGCTGTTAACCATTGATAAACACAGTTGATGCAGTTTGAACCTCTTTTCTCCCCTTCTTGCTGTGTAGAGCCCTGAAGGGAGTGATGAGGGTTGGAGTCCTGGCCAAAGGCTTGCTCCTGCGTGGGGACAAAAACGTCAACCTTGTTTTGCTCTGCTCAGAAAAGCCCACCAAGAGCCTGCTTACCCGCATCGTGGAGCACCTCCCTAAACAACTAACTGTACTGTCTTTTACAGATGTTACACGTTTCCACTTTGACACATCACTATAATCTTTAGAACTAAAGCAGTTTAAAGTCCCGTTAGCAATGACTGTGAACTTTGAAATCATGGTGTTCTTTCAGATCGTAACACCAGAGAAATACGAGGTCAAGGGATCCATCCAGGAGGCAGCCATCATCCTGACGTCCTGTACCGAGCCAAAGATGCAAGTGACGATCACGCTGACTTCCCCCATTATCAGAGAGGAGAGCGGCCGGGATGGAGGTTGGAATCCCATCACAGCCCTTTTCCCATTGCACTTCTTTACTTCTTTGTCTTTCTGCTCTCTCTTCTATGAAATCAGTCTCAATAAGTTGGTTGACACCCTGAAGAGCACTGTCCTGCTGGCGCTGCACAATGATTATCATGTTGGCCTTTAAATCCAATCCCTCTGGCAACTTGCACTTCGTACGTGATTCATTTTGATTTCTCGAAATCAGAAATGACGAGGCAACTGAGGAAGTGCAAGCTCATGTTTGTGGACATCAGCTGTCGGGTTGTTAGGCTCAGTCTGTGACCTGTAGAAATGTCATACTTCACTTCACTTAAACGGCGTCCAGTCATTACATTGGATTTTTCCTTTTCAATTAAACCTTATATTTAGATAATTTTCACCCTCAACAAATTGAATCCTCATGTGCAGCAGATAATGTTAGTGCCAGCAGTATTGCTCTTGTGCTTTGTGCTCTGTAACTCTTACCTCTCAAATGCTCTCTTTATCCTTTGAAACCAGCATGATCAGTGTTTGCATTGTGTTAAGTCTAGTTATTCCCAGGTGAGATTCTATTTTGTTTCCTGTGTTCCGGGGTGTTCTGTTTCCATTTTAACTGTTGGGAGACATGCATTACAGTTATCTTTTCTCCAAATTTGCTTTGTCATTAGCAGACAAATGGTCTTTCCTGCAGAAGGTGAATGAAACGGGCAACAGGAGACCCTTCCTTCCATTCCTCAAATTGAAATTTGGAATTAGTTATTGATATTATTGATTTGACCTGAGGCAGAGGAAACTGGATGTTATGTTCCCACAGGAAACAAATCTTCCTTTTGTGTTCTGGTGAACACTCACCGTACTGAGGTCCACTGTTCTGAAGTGCTCCCCTGAGTTGATGTTTGTTTTGTTTTCTTTGCACACATAGGACTCACAATTGGGCTCAATGATAGATGTTAAGACGTCTGAAGCTTTTCTATTTCTGTTAGTGGAAAGATGAGCACAGATCATTTCAAATGTGACACTGTGAATATGTGCATTAATGACTTTGAAATCTGATTATTTCAAATGATTCTTAGGGGAGTATTGTTTAGAGTTCAGGTAAGATGGCTGCCTGAGGAATCTGTGGTTGGACCTGTGTGCAGCTGCTGGTATATAATGATTGTTGGGCTCTTATTCCAACCCACTGGTTTTAGGTATGCATGCAGTGATAGCCTAACCCCTTTGTTTGCTGTAAGTTCTCATGTTTGTTTTCTCTTCTTTAGCACCCATTGCTTCCTCCTCCTTTTTATTTATTTTTTATATGTATATTAGTGGTGATCTTCCTCAGTCAGCACAGACTCTTTTTCTTTCAACACAAAAAGAGAGAAAGGAAAACAATTCCAGTACATTGTCTCCCATTTGAGGTTTAGTAAGGCCCAACGGCTTCGGAAGGATTTTTGACCAAGGTTGTCTCACATCCCAAAAACTTTGCCACACCTACTATTGCCACGCCACTTTTTTATCAGGTCACTCCGACGATTAGCCATCTGCACAGAAGCCGCCCCTCTGTTTAAAAAAAAAAACAACTAAAATGTCAAAGACTTTAGTAATAGTCGAGGTAATGATAAGCTTTACAATTATACCTGATAAAATGGTATTTGCTTCCAAACAGTTAAGTGTTATTTAGCTCAGACTGAGTCAGAAAACTCTCGGACATTAGAATGATTTACTCGTGTCTACTCACTCTGGGCAGTGTGTTGATTTCTAGCTTCTTTTTTTTTTTAATGCCACGACCTTTTTTTACAATCATGAAATGGGCGACCAATTGGTGGTTGTCATAGGAACAAAGAACATTGGTATGTGTGGCATTGTGTTTGTTCTCTGCCAGCCTCACTGACCTGGTCAAACACCCATTCCCCATCACCATGTTGACACTTCAAATCCATTTTTAGATGTAACCTCGGGTTTGGTGAAAGACCCAGCGGACGTCTTGGAAAGGCAAAAATGCCTTGACGCTCTGGCTGCTCTGCGCCACGCTAAGTGGTTCCAGGTTCGGAACATCATTTTACTTTCTTATTGTAGCCTTATGAGATGCATTCTTTCTTATTTGTTTCTTCTTTTATTTGTGTGCCACATTTGGTTTTCATTTTATAATGAGGAAAAACAACAACAACAACTATTTAAAGTATAAAAAGAAAAGGAAAAAAAAAAACATATTCAAGGATGCCACTTACAACAATCTGGTCAATGTCCATCACATGTGTTGATTATAAATCTGAGATTATTTCAAGCTCTTATGGAACAAAAGTTATTTCTTCAAGAACTGGCATCCTTGTATTCTCTTTTTTCAAGTACTATGATTCCATGTAATTCCATAAGGCTGCACAAACACTCTGCACATAGTTGTGCCATCAAGAAGTGCTTTCATGTTCGACATTTGTATTGTTTTTATATTCTGTATAATTTTGTAGAATGGGGAGTGAGAGAAAAAGGAGCATCTGTGTAGTTTCCTGTGATCCTGCTACCTGAGCAGAAGCACATGCAAAGTAGCACAGATGTCCTTTGCTCTTTCAGTCCCTGTACTCTCCTCTCAGGTGGACTCTTGTACTTTGAAGTACCTGTTTGTGAGATACTTGGATAAACCTGGGCTCAGGGTTTAGAAGATGGCAAGAAACGTCCTCATTTCTTGTGCATCTTGCAAACTTTGAGCTCCCTTACTAACGATGAGGTACAAGACTACTGGGAATGGCAGCTGATTGCAAAATTGTACACACTTCAAACCGTACTCAAGCTTCCATTATGCACAGTAGTGTTTGGACCTCTATAACAGAGCTGCTTTTACTCGTTTAGTCCATTGTCTTGTCTTGCTTGGTTGCACCGTAAACCTAACTTTTATTACACCAAAAGGCTAGAGCTAATGGACTTCAGTCATGTGTGATCATCATCCGAATCCTGCGAGACCTCTGTCAACGAGTCCCTACGTGGTCGTCCTTTCCAGGATGGGTGAGTGTTTTTAAACTGTTGACCCTCAGATCTGTTGTCTTATGCTGCTGGCTGCACTACAAATTGCCCTCCGGGGACAATAAAGATCTCTTGACTTGACTTGACTTGACTTGATCTTATCACATCACACCAAGTTTAGGTCGTCTTCAAGCCTTGCATCCAATTTACAAAGAAACGGTGGAGGTGGTTTGAGGGATGACACGCGCACACACACTGTGTTTAATATGGTTGAACATTTGTCTCATCATTAGCAGAAAGAAGCTGTTGTCTCTCCTCTTTTCCTCGTTAGTTAGTTCTTCCTGTGCAGAACAGGTGGATATTACTGGGCGGAGTGAACATACAGCTTTAACAGCTTTAACTCTACAATGTGTCATTTATAATCTTGTAATGTGTTTAGTTTACAGGGACTTACACATGTGTGTTTGTGTGTCCAGGCCATGGAGCTGCTGGTAGAGAAGGCCATCAGCAGCGCCTCCGCCCCGCTCAGCCCAGGCGACGCACTGAGACGCATCTTTGAATGTATTTCCTCTGGGATTTTACTCCCCGGTAAGTCTCTGTAATAATCTAACTGCGATGTTAGCTGTGTTAATATGCATTGAGTCAGATCAGAGCTGCGTTTGTTTCCCTGTACCCAACATGCAGCTGTTACCATGGCTACCGTCTTTCCCTGTCTATAGACCTGTGTGCTGTAAATCTCACACGTTACAAATGAAAAGCCGCTCTTCATTGAGCCTGGTCATCAGCTGACGACCACAAGAGGGCGACCTGCTGAAGAATGAGTGACCTGATGAAGTGTTGTGTTTGAACAGGTGGGCCAGGATTGGTCGATCCGTGTGAGAAGAAACCCGTGGACACTCTGGTGCCCATGGAAGAGCAACAGAGGGAGGACATCACCTCAAGTGCCCAAGTACAAGCTCTTAAATGAGACATTCTATAACGTTAAAGAACTATGAGTCTGAGTGAGATGCAAGGGAATGAGTTTGATTTGAATTCTGGAAAATGAGCTGGAAATAGTGTTGGTCAGGCGCCTTCAAGTAGGACTGCGACTACATTTATGCTTTAAAACCACGTTTACAAGCTTCATTTTCAAGCACCATCTGTAATTTAATGTTGAATGTAATACATTTAATTATGCAGTCATTATTTGTCACTAAAATATTGCTAACAAATATTTAGTGTTATATTCTGTCAGTTTAATTTTAGTTTCATCGCATAGATCCATAGAAAGTGTAAATATAGCGACACATATCCAAACTAAAACTGCTCCTGAGTTTTCTTAAACATGAAGGCAGTGAGTCATTCAGCTGGATCGCCCTCTGCTGGAGGCTGACTGTATCTGCTCTGTGTCTGTGTTCCTATAGTTTGCGCTGAGGCTGCTGGCGTTCCGTCAGATCCACAAAGTTCTGGGCATGGACCCTCTGCCACAGATGAACCCACGCTTCAACATCCGCAACAGCCGCAAGCGTCGCCGGGACAACAGCGACGGGACGGACAGCTTTGAGGGCGAAGGCAAAAAAGACAAGAAAGATTACGACAGTTTGTAAGCTTCTGTGTTCATAACATACTAAAGTCATAAGTTGTTGTATGCACTGTCTCTTTTCTGTTTTATAAGCTACAAATGTTTCTGTTTAACTGCAGCTTCATTTGCTGTTGAACAAACAAGAGAACATGTCAGTGTACTGTTTTAGTTGTAGAGTTGTTTTTCTTTTAGGCTACAGTCACAGATGATGATGATGATGATGATGATGAGCTCGTGCCACTGCTTCCCTCTCACCTGTGTTTATGTTTCAGTTGAAGGTGAAATGACTTAGCATCAGATTTAAAGCTTCATTCACAGGTGTTTGCTATCGTGTTGTTGTTGTTGTTGTTTCTGTTCAATAATGACTGTACTTGACGCACGTGATGTTGATGCTGTGCTCCTGTTTCCTGATGCTAAAGACAAAATAGAAAAGTTGGAAACATTGAAGTGGTTGGGGTTCGTCCTCTGGGGAACATGCTAAAATATGATAAAGATTATGTGGGGCATTGCACAACACTTGAAGAACTGTAACTGTTGTTAGGTCTTTGTTTGTAGTGACGTCGTCCGCCCTCTGTGTCGTTTAGTCTTTTTATTTTCATATATATAAGAAAGTATTTGTATATTCATTAGATGAAAATGCTTTGATTTGTGGAAAACATGGCCATGTTCATGACGCGTACAGTTTTTGGCTTTTAAAATGTATAATGTTCCTAAGGATCTGTATTGGCTTGCTTGCCTTTTTAGTTTGTTTAGGTACTAATTTAAATTGAGTATTTGAAAATGCAAAGAAAAGCAGGTTATTGTCGGTGGAAGGAATCACTTGGAGATCCTGTTGTGAATGACTGCTGTGCTCTGAGTTCTGCTTTAACATTTCCATTAGCAGAATAAATACATTTCCAGATTGAAGGACTGTGTCTTTATTGTCTCTCATGGTGAACGACTGAGGCTGAGGACAGTGTGGAGCCTCAGAAACTCTTCCAATGTGCTTCATAAATGATGGAACATTACCAGCAATGAAAACTTTCTCTCACGAGCAAAAATGTTTCAATATTCACACGAATATACTGAAGCCCATTTCTGCCAGTGTGATGGAAAAAAGATCCTGAAATTCATTATAATGACTTAGTATCTGAAAATAATGACTTAGTATCTGAAAATAATAACTTAGTATCTCATAATGACTTAGTATCTGATAATAATGACTTAGTATCTCATAATAATGACTTAGTATCTGAAAATAATGACTTAGTATCTCATTATAATGACTTAGTATCTGAAAATAATAACTTAGTATCTCATAATGACTTAGTATCTGATAATAATGACTTAGTATCTCATTATAATGACTCAGGCTGATGTCTTGTTTCCTCATATGTGCCAAAGCAACAGAAGCTAGTGGGTGAGACAAGGCTTAACAGACCTACATGGACCCCATCACTGAAGACGACTTTAGACGTGGATGACAATGACGTCACTTCAGACTCTCCTGTAGAGAGAAAGCTACAAAGAGATGAAGCTGAAGATGCTTTTCCTTCATTGACCGCTAACAGCTACAAACATGTGCTAAACAGCACGGATACAGATGGATGCACCAAATACTGAGTCATGCTTTTGAGACTGTGGCACAAATGGGCTTCCGTACATTTATATGCTAGTAATAGAAATACTTACTTTCTGACTGAGCACTAAGACAGGAAGTCACGTGGTGTACGGCTCACGTGCACTAGGGTATGAGAATAACCAACTTACATAGTCGTTAGAATCACTGACAAGTTATTTAAATGAGATTATTAACTTTGAACACACACAGAAAGCCCCGCGTTAACAGGGCATCAAAAAATTGAGTTATACTCTTATTGCTCCTCTCCACGGAAATCTTTAGTAAAAGGCGAAAGATTTTTACGATCTGAAGAGAAACAAGAGTGATCTACTGTTCACCTGTGACCGCGGACCACGCCATTCTCTGTCACACCTTCTTCACTTACGGTTCACTTTACGACACTTTACATCAAACATTGTTTTTCCATTCACGACACGACAATATTCACTCTTTAATAACAACAAGTCACAACGACACGTTTCATAAACACATGCACACGTTTAGCAACACACCGCCACGTCAGCGCTATGCATTGTGGGATATGTGCAACCTTGACCACGCCCCTTTTCGTCCAAACTCACTTCTATGACAATAAGCGACAATGATGTTGTTACTTTTAAACGAGAGACTTCAATGTTTAGATGTAACCACACTCTCGTAGCAACAAACATTCACAAACACTAAATCAAGTCAAGAAACAAACACCGTTTACAAACGTTCTCTCATTATTTTCAGATACTAAGTCATTATAATGAATTTCAGGATCTTTTTTCCATCACACTGGCAGAAATGGGCTTCAGTATATTCGTGTGAATATTGAAACATTTTTGCTCGTGAGTGAAAGTTTTCATTGCAGGTAATGTTCCATCATTTAACCAGCTATTTATATATTATATTAATTATAATAATTATTAATTAATTATTATAATACATTATATGTTACATATTTTATATATACTGTATATATATATATATATATATATACATATGTATATTATATATTTATATGTAGCCAGCTGGTTGTGTTCATGTTTTTCTGCATGGATGTTGTATAAATGATAGTAATTAAAGCTTTTTCTTCTTCATCCTCCTCCTCCTCCTCCTCCTCATCATCATGTCTAGCTCTGAGAGAACGTTTGTAAACGGTGTTTGTTTCTTGACTTGATTTAGTGTTTGTGAATGTTTGTTGCTACGAGAGTGTGGTTACATCTAAACATTGAAGTCTCTCGTTTAAAAGTAACAACATCATTGTCGCTTATTGTCATAGAAGTGAGTTTGGACGAAAAGGGGCGTGGTCAAGGTTGCACATATCCCACAATGCATAGCGCTGACGTGGCGGTGTGTTGCTAAACGTGTGCATGTGTTTATGAAACGTGTCGTTGTGACTTGTTGTTATTAAAGAGTGAATATTGTCGTGTCGTGAATGGAAAAACAATGTTTGATGTAAAGTGTCGTAAAGTGAACCGTAAGTGAAGAAGGTGTGACAGAGAATGGCGTGGTCCGCGGTCACAGGTGAACAGTAGATCACTCTTGTTTCTCTTCAGATCGTAAAAATCTTTCGCCTTTTACTAAAGATTTCCGTGGAGAGGAGCAATAAGAGTATAACTCAATTTTTTGATGCCCTGTTAACGCGGGGCTTTCTGTGTGTGTTCAAAGTTAATAATCTCGTTTAAATAACTTGTCAGTGATTCTAACGACTATGTAAGTTGGTTATTCTCATACCCTAGTGCACGTGAGCCGTACACCACGTGACTTCCTGTCTTAGTGCTCAGTCAGAAAGTAAGTATTTCTATTACTAGCATATAAATGTACGGAAGCCCATTTGTGCCACAGTCTCAAAAGCATGACTCAGTATTTGGTGCATCCATCTGTATCCGTGCTGTTTAGCACATGTTTGTAGCTGTTAGCGGTCAATGAAGGAAAAGCATCTTCAGCTTCATCTCTTTGTAGCTTTCTCTCTACAGGAGAGTCTGAAGTGACGTCATTGACATCCACGTCTAAAGTCGTCTTCAGTGATAACATTGAAACATTCTGTCAAAGCTAAAGATCATGTGACTAAAACACAGCACAGGCACTTCTTTGCTATATTTATGTTTTATTTTATTTATGTAACCATCACCTAGTTCAACTTCTTCTTCTTTCAAGTTTTCAATCCACAAATATGAATTATTCAGAACAAAAATCTGTTCCACGAAGAGTGAGTTGAAATGACTCAGTAAATCCCTGTTAATATTATCAACATTCTATTTATATAGCATAATTACAGCTTATTTTTGTGCTGTTATTATTTTATATATTTTATATTAATTATTATATTAATTTAACTGTATAATTCTTCTTTGTCTCCAGGCTTCACTGAGTCTGTATATCCTGTTGTGATGTTGCGTGGTTTATAAATAAACATCTAAACTGACCTCCTTTTGAGATGAATCTGCACGTGGAGGACGATGGAGACGCAGCTACTCTTTCATTCTGACGTGTGCAGGTTTTTTTGGTTAACGTGAGGGTGACGTCACTCCCAGCTCTGACTTCCACTGTAAATGGAGCGCACCATTCATTTTCCAAACGAACGAAAGTCAATGCAGTGTCCCCACAAGGAGCGCTGCACAAACCTGTGTGTGTGTGTGTGTGTGTATGCACCTTTTCTTTATTAGAAACATTTGTTTAAGATTTGCTGTTATCATGTATCGTGTTCAACATTAAAAACAAACAATAGTCACAATGTCTTTCAAAGAGGGAACTTTTGTGGCTACAGAGCAAAAGTCACTCATTACAACAATGGACCTTTAACGTGAATCGTGTCAGCTGTTGTTTACGTAAAGAGGCGTCGTCAGTGGTGGTCACGTGGTTGTTTTGGCGTGTGTGTGTGTGTGTGTGTGCGGGGGGTGATGATAGTGTTTGGAGACAGGGACGTCACATCAACCGTCAGGCTAACGACAGCTACAGCAGCACACACACACACACACACACACGATGGAATTCAACGTGAAGAAGCTAGCGTGTGGTGCGGGAGTGTTCTTCTCACGAGCCGTGCAGGTACAGTCCCTCCGCAGCCGCCGCGGTTCCCGGTGTCTCACCGTCGCTCACGGTGTCTCACGGTGTCTCACGGTGTCTCTGTGCGGAGTTCACGCTCTCACAACTCACACTCATACACATGTTAATGCTGCGCTGCTGTCACTGTAACTGCTGACTCACGTGACACCGTCACATAACACGGCGACAACGTTAGCTTGCTGTCAAGCTAGCAAGCTAGCTTAGCATGGTAACTAGCTTCATTCATTAGCATCAGTTTGCTGACGACAAGTACGGAGGAGGCGTTAATAGTTAACGTCTTCACCTTTTCTTTATTCAGCGTTTGTGGACTTTATATTTTCAACGAACATGTAAAGAACAAACAAACAAACAAAACAAGAAGAATAAGCAAAAAGACTATTTGTGCCTTAATGAAGTCCAGTCACTTCTTGGGTTTTCAATTATGAATATTACACTTTCCACACAAGAAAAGCAGATTTAATAATAAATAGTGTTTTAATTTTTGATGCATGTCAAACTTTCTTAAAATAATAATAATAATAATAATAATAAACAACGCTTTATGTGATCTTAATTCATTACAACATTTCAAGTGTCAATCTCATCTAGCCTGGACAAGTGTGGGCCAGCTGTTCATTCTTGAAAATAAGATAACAAGATATTGCAATAAATATAATTACGATGATATTTTACTGAAAGTAAAAAACAGAGAAATAGAGTAGAATAAAGTAGAATAAAGTCATAGTCCACATAACTCTTAAAGAATTTACCATGGAATACATTTATAGTTTTTCTGAGCCAGTTTTACAAAATACACAAGGCTTGCAAAGATAATATTTGTTTTGTTTCAGGAATTTCACTCCATTATTGACCAAATATTTGTTGAAGTGAGTCCAAATAATTTTGCAATGACTGTAGAACTGCAAGAATGAATTGATGAATCGATTACTAAATGAATCATCAACTGTTTTAATAACCAATTCATTGGTTTAAGTGTTGTTTTTTTGTCATTAAAGCAACTTCTCAGATTTTTAAGCTTCTTAAATGTGATTCTCTTCTGGTTTCTTTGCTCCATAAAACAGAGGAATCATTGTGAATGATTTTGTGTTGTGGTCAGAGGCTTGGTAAACACTGATTTCTGATACTAATACTAATCGATTATGATAAATAATGGATAGTTGCAGCTCTAAATGATTGAAACATGACATTACATCTTTTTTTAAGATGACCTGGTTTGTGTATTTAATATTTATTTCTTAAATGTATAAACACTCTTAAAATGCAGACTGGAGAGAGACATTAATGTGTAATAAATGTTTGCAGGTTGAGCAACTTTGTATGCCATTTGTTATTAAACTGTTACATTTAATCAGATGGAGGAGGAAAAAAAAGAAAAGTAAGAATATTTTTTATAAATGAATGACATCAGCACTGAAAAAAAAATACCAGGACGACCTCTACTTTTTATTATTGATTTAATAGACCTGAATTTAAGAGACCTGAATGTGTGACAGTGTGTGTCTGTGTGTGTCTGTGCCTCAGTTCACAGAGGAGAAGCTGGGTCAGGCAGAGAAGACCGAGCTGGACGCTCATTTTGAAAACCTGATGGGCCGTGCAGACTGCACCAAACTCTGGACTGAGAAAATCTACAGACAGACAGAAGTCCTGCTGCAGCCCAACCCCAGTATGACACACACACACACACACACACACACACACACAGGTTGTTTTAGGTACAGTCGGCAGGCTTGCTGTGATGTCATAGAGTCCAGCACTTCTTCAGACTCTGCTACTCTTTACTACTTCTGTCTCCTCACAGGAGATTTGGACCAATCACAGGGCACTTTAGAGAGAGAGAGAGAGAGAAACAATCACTTCCTGTGCGCAGTAAGGGAATGTCACTGGGCGACTGATGAGCTTCATCAGCATTGTATGAACTCCTTTGACAGTGGTATCACCTGTATTTGTTTATATTTAAGTTACACACTAGAGCTTTAAAGTTCTTCAAATAATATCTGTAGTAATTATGTGTTTCATCTGTTACCAAATCAGACAACGCAGTATTCGTACTAGTATTAGTTTTAGAACCTGTGTTTTCTCTGTGGCTGGTTCTCAGAGAGTTAACCTAATGAAATAAATGCCCCTTCTGTCAGGAAAGGGACATTTGTGTTGCTTTTAAAACGGCTTTCTCTACCACACCAAAGTCCAAAGAGGAAAATCAGCAAATTAAAACATCACAGCTCACAGGAGTTGTTGATCCACTGCTGCCTCCATCAGTGAGATCAGACGTGTTATTATGTGACTGCGGTGTCTGATTCACCTCAGTGACACAAACTCACCTAACAAGGCAGGCAGACAGGCAGGCAGACAGGCAGACAGACAGACATTCCTTCATGTCTCACTCCTGTGCTACAGTCACTGACCATATTCATGGCTGTAGTATTTTATGCATTTGGATTTTCTTGGCATACTTAACATTGTCGTATAATTCACAAGTCTCCATGTTTAGTGAAAGTTACAGTTGATTCACACAACTATACAAAAGTGTTGTGAATACTTTTTGAATATGTACTACATTCATGAAATATTTGCAAAGCCAATATTTGACTGGGCAATATGGCGTATAAATGATATCTAAATATGTTTTAGGCTATATCCACATATATGACATAGAAAGCTGCACACAGGTTGTTTCTCTGGACACTAAGCATGTAATGATCTGTATTACATGTTTAAAATACACTTATTACCTTTCTTTCTTCATTTCTTTGGCTTTTTAATGTTAAATCAAGGGTATTTAGAAAGAACAAACTTGCCTATAAATATGGTCAAATAACTCTGCTATAACAAAAATACTTAGGCTTTAAGAGACTTTTATAAATATAACTTTGTTGATTCCATTTTAATCAATATCATATTTGGTGTATTTTACAAATGTATTCATTTACATCCACTTCAATAACAGTGGTTTAGTGTATAAGACATTAATTATGCATTGTCCAAACGACACAGTGTTGTCTGTGTAATCTTTATATGATTATGAATATACACACCAATTGTGTGTATATTTTTGTGGTGGTGATGTTTTTGGCCCCTGCTCGACATCCTTGTTCACTCCCTGCAGTCTTTTCTCTGCTCTGCTCACTACTGCCACCACCATGTCGAGCTGGAACTAACCAATATTTTCATCATCTGTCGATTATTTTCTCCATGAATCGTTTGCTTCATGAAATGTCTGCAAATGTAGAAAAAAGTTTACAAACCAAAGAAATGAAGATATTCTCAAATGTCTCATTTCAACTTCAACATAAACACATAAAGATCATAATAGCAGTTGTTGAAAGGCTGAAACATGCAGTAAAACCAGAGGTTAGCTCGCATTGTTAGCATTAAAGAGCACTCAGAGTATTATGGGATGTCATGCAGGGCAATGGGGAGCTCTAACATGTGACTTTTTGATTCTCCATGCTACAGTTGATCACACTGGTGAGTATTGTGCCTCTCGAGTGCCCTGCTGTGGAAAGCTGTGATGAACAGTTCAGTGCAGGTTTCTGTGTTACACTTCACTACTGTCCTCTTAATGAAGGCGGAAACAGCTGAATGTTCATGAGTCTTTTAGGTTTGTGTTCCATTCCACTGTATATTATGCTGTGTTTCCATGGTGTGTTTGGGTTCGGTCCAGTGCGGTTCAGTCAGGTGTGAGAACAGTACCTGTACTTGATAGGTGGGTGTGGGCTCTTCTACCTTTAGAGAATTGTTGCATCTCAGATTTGAAGGTGAAGCTTGATAACTGGGTTTTCTGTCAGTCTGAGAGAGAAGGGTTAGGGTTACTAACTTGACGTCGTGTAGAGACTCTCATGCAGCCATGTGAAATCTGTTGCTTGTTGTTTGTATATGTGCACTCTAAGGGAAGCTCTTTAAATGTCATCGTATCATGTATACGATGACATTTAAAGAAATCCTAATGTGCTCGCTGTCTCTATTAGTGATCTGCTCTTCTTCTCTACTACATTACAGTGTTTTTACATCCAGGTGAGACACATTTTAAGGACAAAGTTAGCAAACCAAAGACAGTGTAGGAGCAGAAGAAGATGGGAATCGTCAGAAAACACATTTTAATGGCAGGTGTGAAGGGGCGTGTCGGCTGTGTGCTCTATGTAACCATTACATGTAGAACATGCACTATTTGGAAGGTAAACAAGACTGTTAAAGAAACAAATGTAGACTAAGGGTGTGTGTGCACTTTTGTCGAACTTTTATGTTAAAAAAAAACATTTGCATTCTCCCTGAAAAGGTGTTAAGTGAAGTGTTAATGCTTTTAAGAGAATATTCTTAGTACTGATGAAACAAAGCCTGCAGCATTTAGCTTCAAATGAAAGTGAAGCTCTCAGAGACAGGAACACGCTGGGTTACAATCTTCAATGAGACTTGGTACCTTCAACCTACAAATGCATTTTTATAAGGTCTTCTCTTTAAAAATGTTAGAAATATTATTTAGAGTTGTGATCAGAAGTTCTCTAGTCTTTACTTAAAAATAAATGAAATGAACACAAGTTGTTAATGATAGAAAATTGGGAGTTAAACTATGGAACAAGCACAGAGATGAGCTAAAACTAATGAAGTAATATAATATGATCATTTAAGTGAAGTAATTATTATAGTTATAGTTATATTATTGTTTATGGTTGTTTTGTTTGTTGTTTTCAGATCATTTAGCATTTACATACTAATGTTCACTGTGCTTTTTTGTCTGTAGAGTAAAAGGTTATTAGATTTCATTTTGGAACATGGACACAAAACCACAGCATCATGTTTCACCTTTTCTGAAACTGTGATGGACAGAGGAAAGGAAAAAGAACAGAAGCTTTTGGGGTTTGGCTGCTCACATTTCAACAGTTCCCACTCGTCCTCTTCACATTTCCTCTCACATGTCATACTGGAATACACACACACACACACACACACACACCATCTTGTTAGTGTTGCAGTGTGTGTCTTGTGTCTGTCTGTGCAAACCATGGATGTATTATAAGAACTGGATAGAGCACCGCCCACTCTGCCTTGAAGACAATTTTGTCATGGTGGCCACGTCCGGGTACTGCAACAAAAAATACAGACATTTCTGTATTGAGTGACATCACAGGTGTGTACGAGCACAGCAAAGCGCGGTCATGTGGCGTCTCGGGAACGACGCTACTGTCAGGGAAGCGTACGACGAGAAAACGTGAATAAATGAAGGCAATTGGGAGTTTTCTTTTACATTTTTAACACGCCGAGCAAGTCGACGCGCCGAGCAATGTGGACGGAAATGGAAATGGATGCAGCGACAAGTTCACCAGCAGAAAGGACCGCCTCTTTGTGGGGACGTGTCCTCTTGATTGGAGTTGTGGACACACACACAAAACCCTGTGTATTCTATGGTGTTCTTCTGTCTTCTTAGGCATGGTCTGGTTAAATGAATACTACTTTATTCTCTTGTCACATCATAACCACCAGTACTGGATCTTGATTTTTCACCATGGTTATACACAGTAATACAAACTCTTGCCTTTGAACGTTGTGTGCAGGTGCCAGAATTGAAGAGTTTCTCTATGAAAAGTTGGACAGGAAGGCCCCGTCCAGGATTACCAATGGAGAGCTGCTCGGTCAATATATGCAGGATGCAGCAGAGGAGTTTGGTGCGGGGAGTCCATATGGTAAGTGTGTGTGGTTATCATCTTACTGCAATAAGCGATGAGACGATTGTGCAACATAAAAAATGTGTCACTGACCATTCAGTAACACTGTGTCTGCAGCTTCACAACACTGGTCCTGTGTTAAAGGTTGCAGTGTTAGCTCAGTGGCATCATTAAGACTTCTGACTTATTATCAGTTTATGTTGACTCCGTCCACCTCGACCTAACTGTTGCTTTACTGATGCGATACTAGGTATCAGTATCTGGTCACTTATCACTGGATCGAATCTTGATGTCAAATCATTAGACTGTAACCATGACTACCTGAGGGTCAGGGTGTTCAGCTGGGAAGAGAGTGGAGGTTTGGCTGATTCTGGGTGTAATGTGTGAATGAATGTGCAGGGAGCACTTTAATCACAGTGGGAGACTGTGAGAGAAGATTAGGAGCAGCAGAGAGGGATTTCATCCGGACATCAAGCATCAGCTATCTCACCCCCCTGAGGAACTTCCTGGAAGGAGACTGGAAGACCATTTCAGTGAGTCTGGAAACACCACACAAACAAATCTGCAGAATTGTCTCAACCTTTGTTTGTAGTCAGCTGGACTTCAAAGCTGAAGATGTATCACCTCTTGTTTTAGACGTGTTTTAACTCTTTCATTTCATAAGGAATCTATGTTGCCTACTTTACTAATCGTTACTGTGTTATACTGTATCTCTTCATAAGTGTCATGTTGACAGCTGTAGAGTATATACAGTATACACCGTATGCTTTTTAGTACTGCAAGTACTGCAGTACATCTCTGTGTCACATGAGGGAGCTCATTCATTATGGTCTCTGCCACAGTAATCCATGATTAATCCATGATTAGACATAAGAAATGGAAGCTCAGCTGATTACAATAGGCCCAGAAACTTAAGTTAGCTTAGCTCTCACCTGTGAGGATGGACATGAACCAGCTCATGTTTTGTTAGTAAACTCCAGGTCAGTTAAAGGTGTAGTGTGTAAAATCAGTTATTGGCAGCAGCTCAATAACCCTCACAACACTCTTCCCTTCCAGTTGTGTTGGACAATCCATGTAGCGTTCAGTTCGTTTGTCCATTGTGGTCTATTGTAAAAACATGGTGGTCTCCATGGATCTCCTGATGTAAATGTGAAAGGATACGATATATTTTCAGATGTTTTGTTTCAGAGCATCAGGACTGAAAACTGCTGTCAACATTTTACTAACATACAAAGCAAAATTAGATGCATTACTTTTTCCAAAAAAAGTTGGAATGAATATCTAATGACCCGTTATGGAGATCTATCGGAGTGTTGTCCGCTGATGAGAACATCGTTTCCTGTCCCTCCGTGATCAGAAAGAACGGCGTCTTCTGGAGAATCTGCGTCTGGACCTGGATGCGTGTAAGGCTCGTCTGAAGAGGGCCAAGATGAGCGAGGCTAAAGCTGCGGTGAGACCTTCCTTTCCTCTCAATCCTCCTCATCATTGTAATGCAGTGCTGGTGTCGTTAACCATGACTAACTGGCTCTGTATTCACTACCTTTTCAGTACGAGGGGGAAGTGAGTATTAAGATATATACATATGTATATGTATGTATATATATATATATATATGTATATATATATATATATATATATATATATATGTATATATATATATACATATATATACATATATATATGTATATATAGATAAGACATGATTTCAGATTTTCAGTATGATGCACGTGTCACTTTTATTCCTCCCATTTCACTGGCTTTGAATTGATTTCCTAGTGAAAGAACTATAACATCTAATGTTTGCTCTGTGACTCCAGCTGTGATCAGACATGCACTGAAGTCTACAGATTGTCCAAAGGGACTGGACTTGAGAACGCCCGTGTCTCTGGACATTGTTTTACCAGCTCCTTCATCAAATCTCCCGATAATATCCAAGTGAGAGAGCAGCAGATCATTCACGGCACACAGGCAGTGCTCTCTGCTTATGAACTTAGACTGTTTGACAGTGAATACATTAGTGAGGTGATGTAGGGAAGAGGGAGAAGATTGCTGTGACAGCAAGGTCGCCAAGGAAGAGATCGATGTGATGGATCATCAATGTCCATGTAAAACAAATGTAGAGAAATCGTCCTCTGAGAACATGAGAAACATTCAATTACAACTGTGGAGTAAAGACTGAAAACAGTTCCAGTCTTCGCTTTAAGATTCTTTAGGTGTGACTAACGTTGTATTCACACAGAAACAGGAAACACGATGTGGATACATGTATATACATTAGAATGTAAACAAACACAGAAAGAAGAACGCAAATAAGTTACAGACCAAACGCACAAAGAGGAAGATGACAAAGATAAGCAGCAGGATGCAACAGTAAGAGAGCGGTGTGGCGCCGCGACGGCCACAGTTAGCAGAACTCCTCCTCAAACTCTGCTGAGGAGATTTAAAAGTTGTGAGGAAAGAATTCTTTACAAACACTGATCAACAGTCAAGGTTAGATTAGATTAGGTTTTATTGATCCCACACTGGGGAAACTCACTTGTTACAGCAGCAGGGCTGAGAGCAGACGAGTACATTATACGTTAGAACATTACAGGTGGATTAGTTGAACAATATCAAAGGCTTTGTGCCTGTAATCAAATTCAAATATTTTCCTTTCTTGTGTGGATACAAATCCTAATCCAATCCATTTATTTATAATCCACTTTATAACGCACATTTAAAGACATCATTGTTGACCATAAGGACATTTGCATGAAGGCAAATCCATATCTTTCATTTATTGTATTAAGACTGACTTGAAAGTGTATTTGCACTTCTACAAAACAAAGGTGCAACAAACAATGTTCCTTCCTCTGTCTCCCGTCATCAAAAGGTGCAAACACACTTTAAAATCTCTTGTGCTTTTCTTCAGGCTTCCTTTGTTTTGCTGTTGAACTGAATGATGTGTGGACTGTCACTGTGTCTAGTTCAGTGCGTCACGTCCTTCTGACAGCCAACTCCTCCCCTCTGAAACTGCCGCTAAACAACTTTATTTTGAATGAATGGAATCATTAAAACATGACGAACATCAAACATCAGGGTCAGGAAAAGCTCCTGAAAGCTCCTGGTTTAAAATCAGATCCTCAGAGCTGAATAGACTGAATATATCTGATCAACTTTCCCTGGTTTCACTTCAGAGAACGCTGACTCATCACAACAAAAGCACGTCAGATAAACAAGATATTTAAGGTCATTAGCGTCAGAATTCTTGTTTTACAAATAAAACAAAGGATTATTAATTATTATAAAATGCATCTTGCTACATGCAACATCTTCACTTCTCATGAAAACAGCTGTGAAGAGACGTCGTATACAGTATGTCTGTGGCTGTGAACACTGTTGCACATCAGCTACTGGGTTAGACATGAATATTTCCAGATCACAGAAATATTTTTAGTGAAAAACAAGAATCTTAAAATGTTATTGAAATGCACAATGAAATCATCTGTTGCCCCATCTCATCATCATGTACAGTAAGTGCATTGAGACCATATTGGTGTCATTTGATGTATATCTATATGAAAGTACTGAATAATTAGCTCCTGACACTATAATATAAAGACTGAGGAATTCAGATTTCTGTGAGGAACTCCTCATGTTCATGCTTTCATTTCTGCTTTGCTTTCTTTTTTTGCCTTGTGTTTGCTGGTTTCCATGGTTTCCACAGTGATGCACATGTTAAATATTCTCCTGTCTGTGCAGATGGCTCCAGATTTTCAGGAGACCAGACCCCGCAATTATGTGCTGTCTGCCAGTGCCTCTGCGGTAAGGTCCAAACAATAACTTTACATGGTTTTTAAGTTGAGATCATTGGCTATGAAAAAAATTAAATAAAATAAAATACACAAGTCAAAGTAGGGCTGGGCAGTCAGTCAGTCAGTCATCATCTAACCGCTTTATCCTCCACCAGAGGGTCGCGGGGGGTGCTGTGCCAATCTCAGCTACATCGGGCGATAGGCGGGGTACACCCTGGACAGTTCGCCAGTCCATCGCAGGGCCACACACAGATAGAGACACACAACCATTCACTCTCACATTCACTCCTACGGTCAATTTAGAGCAGGGGTCACCAACCTTTTTGAGACCGAGAGCTTCCTGAAGGTTAGAGAATAATATGGAGGGCTACCATATTAACATTTTATGCAGTATATCATTTAAATGATAAATATTATGCATTCAATTGCATACACATTAATTCCAGTGCTTACCCCTAATGATTATCACAGTTTTTATAAACAATATCAAGGACATTTTACTCAGTGATCATATGGATACATACAAGTGAGGTGAAGTGAAATGAGCCCGCGGGCACCTCGTTGGCTGCTCGCGGGCTACCAGGTGCCCGCCGTGTGGCCCTAGGGCTGGGCAATATGGGAAAAAACAACAACTTTTTTTACAGCATTTGAAATGTATCGCGATATAATTGAAATTAATATTTTCTTTTATTATTAAGGCTGGGTGATATGGCTCAAATAATATCTGGATATTTTTAGGCTTTATCCCGATATATGTATCTAGTATATGTATATGTTGGCCAGCACTAGTTGAAAGGTATGTTTGGTGTCCTATCAATGTGTCAAAGGAAGATACAGGATAGATACAACACTAATCTTCATTCCATATACATACAGATACAGCTCAGCTCAGTTATGATAAGATTTAAAATGAATCATATGCATGTCATTTAGCAATTATAACAATTCAAGATTATTGTTATTATAATAAATAATACCAGTTTCACTTTCTCTTTGTAAGTGTTGGGAGTTTGTCACGTCTGACCGGAGACAAACCAAGAATAATCAGTGCTGTTCTTTCACTTATCACAGACAGTGAGAAGTAAAGCCACACCAGTGACCTCGTGTTAAGTTGTGTTTTTCTTCTTTTTTGGGTCTCAGCTGTGGACAGAGGAAGTGGAAAAAGTGAGTACAGCCTCTGTATGAGAGTTGAACCATATCAAGGCACTGTACTACTAAATAAGTATATAACAGTTGTTACTGTAACTCCACAGAGATTGAAACATATCACAGAACCTAACTTTTTCCAGACCTGCAACATTACATCTTCAACTTTCTGATAAACTGTCCCTACAACACGCACACGTCACAATAAAAGCATGTCAAATAAACATGTAAGAGAGAGAGTCCGCCAACACTCACGCACAAGCTTCAGCTACGAAGGCGGAGCTGAAATCTGCGTGGGTGAGTCAAGCTGACTTTTGACAGTTTAGGGGCGGACACATGGGAGCACATGACACGCAAACCTGCACCCTTTGATTGACATCCGACACGTACGCTGATAAAATGTACAATTTTAACATAAACTTAACGTGAGTACAGTACAGAAGGATAAACTGAGAGGAAGAGGAAGTTAGACTAAACAATCATAAAAGAGTGATCAGAGCGGTCTGTGCTCACTTCATGTTTGTAACTTTATTTTTGTGGTTTCAGGCTGAACATGAACTCCGAGTGGCACAAACAGAGTTTGACCGTCAGGCAGAAGTCACACAGCTGCTTCTGGAGGGCATTAGCAGCACACACGTATGTCTCACACAACTGAGTCAACACTGTCACTTCTCACAATGTGTGAATGTGCTCGTAATCATGTCGTGCATCTGTCAAAACTTATCATTTGAATTGTCAACATGTGGAGACTGTAGCACATGTGGAGTGAGTTCCAGCTCGTCTCCTGTCGTCATCCTCATTTCTCCTGCTGTAGTTACTAGTTGTCATTTAGGCTGTAGTGTGTTCCAGTTGTCTGTATGTCATGGTCTAGTTCTGTTAGGCCGTCAGCCAACGATGCAGAGATGCTCGACAGTCAGTGTCCCAGGATTTTTTCACCTAATTAGCTTACATTTAAACACCCGTTTACTTATATTCCAGTTGTACTTGGATGAATGTATATACATAAGTAATCATAGCTTGTGATTGTTGTGTTTGTGTTGACGTGCAGGTGAACCACCTGCGCTGCCTGCATGAGTTTGTTGAGGCTCAGGCTGCTTACTATAAGCAGTGTCATTTCCACATGCAAGAGCTCCAGAAAGAGCTGGAAAGGTGAGAAGAAGGTGGGAGGTTATGAGTTTTCAGCTGTCACTCAAATGTTTCTGACACTTCCGAAATGAACTTCTACAAGTTTGTGAATGTCTAACCTTAATTAATGTGCTAATAAGATGGAATTACTGTATTACTGGTTTGGATATTGAGTCAGGTTCTCCTTTTGTGATGACCTTTTCATATTCCATGCCCTCAGCTCAGATGAAGATGTGTGAGTATGACTCGTGTGTCACTGTCTGCTGTGACTTCTGGTGTTTTCTGGTGTTTCTCAAACATGAACCATGTATGAGCTCATATATTATATACTTAAAGAGCAGAGATTAAAAGATCAATATGAAATAAACCTAAGTCCTTGTGATAAGACTGTTGTATATAATGATGCTTGTTTTTGCTTCATTCTTTATTAATCTGATCACCATCAGCTGCCACACTATTCTTCCTTCACTGTCAGTGAACTGTGTGTTCTGACCGTCAAACCTTCCTGCTTTCCTTAGGCTTCCCAATGCGTTTGCACTGAACTCCAGTCATTCCACGGCGGCTGCTGCTGCTGCTGCTGCTGCTGGTGGCGGTGGTGGCGGTGGTGGCGGTGGTGGTGCAGCTGAAGACATCAGCAGCCCTGTGGACAAAGATACACTGAAGATTGAGGAGGTTCAGGCTCCAGCTACAGGCACCCGCAAAGCCAAAGTCCTTTATGATTATGATGCGGCTGACTCCAGTGAGCTCTCCCTTCTAGCTGACGAGGTGAGGTTTCATCACTGTTTGATCACTACTGTCAGCCACAGGTCGTACTTATGTGGAGATATTTTCTGCACCAAAGTCCATGGAGGAAATATGATCGTTGACTTCAGTGTTTGAAATCCTTCCTTTGGATTTATATTAGTGACATAAACTTAGTGAAGCGAGCAGCAGTAGACCTGTGTCTGCTCACTCCTGTTACCACACAGAACTGGAAAAAGATCATGTTGATCATGTTCCCATGTGTGTACTTCAGCAGGTGTATATTTTATTACATGTTTTCAGTTAGAAACAGTGTGCGGATCCCAGGCTGGATCATATCGCGTACCTTACCCAGTGAAAGATTTATTCATTTATTCACCTTTATTTAACTAAGACGTCCCATTGAGATTAGAAATCTCTTTTAGAAAGGGAGACCTGGTCAAGGTCGCAGCCAAAACTGTATAAAACATTTAGACAAAAGAACAAGGAGACACAATGACAGCTGTTCAACAGTAACAATGACATTCCTCCTCTCTTTACTGACTGCATACTCTTAAAATCGTTCGGTCGTGTGATATTTGACACTTTGACCTGTCTGACATCAGATCAGGTGATTTTGACCACGCCCTTGACTCATCTCTGTTCTCTAGTCCATGTTCAAATGTCACATTTCAGTCTTTTTCAGGAAGAATGAAACTTGTATTGTGACGTGTGAACGCTCGGGTGTTCATCGTGTGTTCTGTCTGTCTCTCAGCTGATCACAGTTTACACGCTGCCGGGGATGGACTGTGACTGGCTGATCGGAGAAAGAGGAAATCAGAAAGGAAAAGTACCTGTGACATACTTGGAGCTCCTCAGCTAAACAACACACACACACACACACACACATCCAACTCAGAGCTTAATGCAATATATTCACACTGAAACATCACATTGTGATGGAGACGCTGTTACAGTGAGGACAGAGGGTTTATTATTGATTTGCTGTTTGTGTTTTGTTTGGTTGAAGCTGCCTTTGTTCAGAGATGTTCAGGACGATGAAAAACAAACTATGAAGTGACTTCAAAACACTCAGGATATGTTTGATATTTAACTGGTTTATTTAACCCTGGGTTTTCAAAGTGAGCGTCCACATATAAAACAGTAGGAAATGAGTTTGTTTTGGTTTGTAAAGTGAGTCTAAACCTTTATTTATTGCAGTGCGACTGGTGCAGATGAAAACCAGGTTGACTTCTGTAGGAAAACACCAACAATAACATGACGAGTTATAGGTCTCCAAGCATTATAATGCAGAGTCATACATGCAGCCATCACTTCTGTTTCTTGTGGCCACATGTTTTTTGTCCACACGTCACATCCAGCGTGATGATATATAATCTGGATGTAATCTGTATGTAATCTGGAAAAACAGAGACAGCAGCAAACATTCAACATTAAGAACACTGACGTCTCTGTGAATCTGCAGATCATGAGAGAAACTCATGAGCTTTAGATGCCGTTTCTCCAGTTCTTAGTGTGATGTTTATTTATATATTTATTTATTTAGTTAGTGTGATAAACTCTGATTTTGTTTGTTGATAGTGAAACATTCTCTCTCTCTCTACAGTCAACAGTGATGTAATTGGTCAGTATTTCAGCTGTTGACTGGTTCTAATCTGTTTATGAACGTATGAACTTGAAATGCGTTCCATTTCTAGTCGTAGCTCACAATTTAAAACAAAAGATCTGATATAAACATGTGGGGGTTCAGCATCTGTTACCATGGTGATTTAGCTTGATAAAAAGTGACAAAACCCAAGGTTAAACCCAAAGTTATCTGTATAACTTTAAGTCCTGCATGTCGTAGTGTGTAACCACTGACAAAGCCCTCACTTATCTTTAGGCTTTACTTTGAAATCGTGGTGAGCTCAGTGCAGGAACAGTCATCTGTGATGTAAACATGAATGTCTGTGTGTGGTTGTATGACGAGCTGTGTCCCTGTCCCTGTCCGTCCGTCTGTGTCTGTGTCCCTGTCCCTGCCCTGCCCCTGCTGTGTCCCTGTCCCATGTCTGTGTCCCTGGTCTGTGTGTGGTCCCCTGCCCCGCCCTGTCCGTGTCTGTGTCTGTGTCTGTCCCTGTCCTGTGTCTGTGTCCCTGCCCCTGCCCCTGTCCCTGTCCGTGTCCCTGTCCGACCTTCTGTTCTTAAATCCAGCAGAATATTCTGATATTAAAGGGGCAGTTCCAGTTTATTTGCACTGGGCAATAAGACACTCTTACCTTGCACTGAACCTTTTCCCATTTCCAGTGTTCTGTCTGTGATTGTGTTGTTGTGCATCTTTTACTGCAGTCTCTCTTTCATTGATCGATGTAAAAAACAAAGTACAGATACATATTCCTGGCTAGTGGCTATGCTAACAGCTGCGTGTTCCTGCCACAAACCTGCATGTTCACCGAGGTCAAAAACCAGGTTCATCAGCTCACCGTTCCAGTGTGTTTGAGAACCTTTGAAGCCTCAAAAGAAAACTAAAAAGATAGTTTGTCCATTGTTAGAAACCAGAGGGCTGACCTGGTTCATTCTGCGGTGACGGTGAACAATTTAAACAATCAGCTGTTTGATATAAATATAAAAACACAGCTTTGATTATTTTTCAATTTTTGCCAAATTAATATAATTTGAAGTTTTACACACTGGACCTTTAAATGCTGCTGTTTGATCGGTAGGAATGGGTTAACATTAGCAACTACAGACGGGCTCAACGTGAGGACGGCAGAGCAGCAGAAGGAGTCGCTCTGTAGTCTCAGATTATTATAATCTGTGTTATAATCTGTAGATACAGACGCATATATATATTATATTATATTATATTATATATTATTATGTATAATCCTAGCACTGACTACAGTACAGTATGTCAGAACCTCATACAACCACACCGAAAAAAATGTAATTACCCCTTTAACATCAATTTACACTGAGGGCTCCTCATCATCATCATCATCTTCATCATTGCTCTAACCATTAAATGAAATGAATGAAAGTCCCGACAGTGTTTAGTTTGCACTAAAGATGTCTGTGACTGACACCATCACCTGTGCAGTGAACACTTCATCCTAACTGCCTTAAAACCATGTGACAACACAGATCACGCCTCAACCACAGAATGTGCCCTTTAATGAGGCGTAAACGTACAGCATGTCTAACTGTCTGTCTGTCTGTCTGTCTGTGTGAGAGACTTTTGATTTGCCCGTGATTTACAGTCTGTCCTCAGTCTTAGTTCTGCATGTGCAGCTGTAGCCTGTTCTGCTGGACATGAGCTGTGTGTGTGTGTGTGTGTGTGTGTGTGCGCGTGTGTGTGTGTGCGTGTGTGCATGCACTGTAGGCAGGAGTGTTTAACCGTGGTGAATATGCAAAAACAAATGAATAAGTGTCTGTCAGCAGAATGAGGAAATGACTCTGTCAGGGCAACACATTCCTGTACTTGACTGTTTTTCTTTCATTGACATGTGTGTTGCGTGTTCCTTAACCCTAACCCTGAATGAAAGAAACATGTGGTGTTTAATAAAAAAAGAAAGAAAACTGACATTTATTTGATTTATTTGAATTGCGATACCACCTGTACTATTCACGATCACGCTTCCCGTGGTTTACCAGGGTAACATCGTACGATAGCGAAATGTTGTAGTCAAGACCACCTAAACGGAGACCAAGACAAGACCAAGACCACAGTGTATTGAGACCAAGACAAGACCAAGACCGAGGCAGTAAAAGTTGGACGTGGTCCCAGCCGTCTCCGTTAGCGTCGCTTTGCAGAATTGACACGTTGTGCTGTGTTTTCTCTTGGAGGTATTTCTGCACAAAAAGTCTTTGTAGTTCAGGTAAGCACATTTTATTCTAGATGGGGATGGATGGATATTTGTGGGGGGGCGTGTGAAAGGCGGCGGGAGGGGTGACAAAAATTTCAAATGATAAATTAGTCAAGTTATTGGTTTTACCTGAAGCAATACGATGTACAAAATCACAGTAATGATATTAACAAGTTCATCCTAAAATGCACAGGCAATATTATTGATATCCCCACAGTTGTAGTCTCGACTGGTCTCGAAATAAAATCCCGAGTCCGCTTCGTCCGCGACTGAGACAAGACGGAGTAAAAATGCAGTCGATTCCGAGACGAGACCGAGACCTTCAAAAAGCCTTGTTTGTGGAGGCCATGTTTCTATTAGTGACATAATGCAGTAATTATGGGCCCGAGTGCAAACTTTGAAGCCTTCCCTTTGTTACTAATAATCAACACACACGTCTACAGTATACATGAAACAACAATGTTGAGAGGAGAGGTCAAAGGTGAAATGGAAAGAAGGTGTGAAAACATGTGTGAGCAGACGAGCTGTTCAACGCCACCATCACGCAATCATCATCTTAAATCTATAACATCACAGTGAGACTGAAGCGAGCTGTAAATTAGGATTTTACAGCAGAGAACTAACCTTTATTTTTGAATCAACTCACTTTAACAACACTGGGCAGCAACACGTCACACGAAGCACGGCAGCCCACCACTATAATCCATAATCTAGAATAATGTCCATGATGACAAAATGGTGCTTGATTTATTTCAGACGCGACTTCCTGCTGAACACACTGTGAGTAAATGTATATAAAGTGGTTCTGGAGCGGCGTCCTTGGTGACACCCTCCTGAATGATATGGCTTAGTCGAGTTGTTGCATTCAAAAGAAGTTTATTCTCACCGTGCCCCAAAGAACCAATGACGAAAAACAAAAATATTTACAAAGCAACAAAGAAAAAAAATGGATGAGAACAAAAACAAACAAACAAAATGAACCCAAACTATTTACAGATGAGTCAGAGTTCCTCTTTAACTCCTGCACTCACTCTGACTCCAGCAAACAACAAACACTTGACCACATCAGTGTCAACGCGTCATCAACGCGTCATCAACGCGTCATCAACGCGTCATCAACGCGTCATCAACACGTCATCAACACGTCATCAATGATCTCCCACCTGAACACACTCAAAATGGTTGCCTTATAAATGTTATGCCCCTCCCACTGGGCGTTGCACAAAATAATAGTCTCTAGTTAGTCACCTCAGTCAGGTGGTCACTTTCCCACCAAGAGCCCTGTGTGTGTCCGTGTGTGTGTGTGCGCAGGTGTGTGTGTGTGTGTGTGTGTGTGTAAGCGTGTGTGTGTGTATGTAGTGTGTGTGTGTGTCCGTGTGTGTGTGTGGTGTGTAAAAGGTGGTGTGTGTGTGTGTGTGTGTGTGTGTGTGTCGATGTGTATGTGTGTGTGTGTGTCCGGTGTGTGTGGTGTGTGTGTGTGTGTGTGTGTGTGTGTGTGTGTGTGTGTCGTGTGTGTGTGGGTGTGTGTGATGTGTATGTGTGTGTGTGTGTCGTGTGTATGTGTGTCCAGGTATTACTAATGTTGTGGGGACCTAAACCTGTTTACACAGTCATATTATGGGGACTTGTCCTCCTTGTGGGGACAAGTCCCCATAACGTAAATTACTACATTTCAAGGTGAAGATATGTTTTAAGGTTAGGTTAGGGTTAGGGTTAGGATTAGGATTAGGCCAGTAGTAATTGTGGTTAAGGTTAGGGTAAGTCTCCAAGAAATGAATGTAAGTCAATGCAATGTCCCCGCAAGTCATGAATGTCGAACATGTGTGTGTGTGTGTGTTTGTGTGTGTGTAGTGGCGGTGTGTGTGTGTGTGTGTGTGTGATGTATGTGTGTGTGTGTGTGTGTGTGTCTGTGTGTCTGTGTGTGTGTGTGTGTGTGTGTGTGTGTGTGTGTGTGTGTGTGTGTGTGTGTGCTGTGTATGTGTGTGCAGGTGTGTGTGATGTGTGTATGTGTGTGCGTGTGTGTGTGTGTGTGTGTGTGTGTGTAGTGTGTGTGTCTGTGTGTCTGTGTGGTATGTGTGTGTGTGTGTGTGTGTGTGTGTGTGTGATGTCATGATCCTACAGCAGCTCCACAGGAAACATGACAGACAGGAAACAATGACTCTGCTCCCTCACGGTACATCCATCAGTTGTGTTTTTTTTTAACTCTAACCCAGAGGAAGCTGAGGCTCAGAATCAGAATCAGAATCAGAATCAGAATCAGAATCAGAATCAGAATAGCCTTTATTGTCGTTTTTTTGTGGACAACGAAATTTGGGTGCCACTCCCTTGGTGCAAAATACAATATATAAATTACAATTTTAAAAGAGAAAATAGAAATATTAACAATAAAATAAGAATAAGAAATGTTGTTTACTGAAGCTGAGGCTCAGGCTTCTGCGTGACAGTTCCTCTGATATTACAATTACTGACAAACAATGCTATAGCATGTGACTTCCTGAAACACTGGTGGTCACTGATTCACGCAGCTCTGCAGCTGTAAGCTCTTCTTCCATGTACAGTACCTACAGGCGTCATCATGCAGTTATAAAGGATGTGGTTGGTGTTCACTCGGAGCTGAGTTCTCTTCACTGGATTAACTCTTAGAACACAGAGTGTTTAGCTGCTTTTTCTATGACTATGTTAAAACGTAAAGTTTATACATATAAAGTGTGTTATATCCTTTTTTTTCAGCGCAACCTAGAAAATGTGATGACAATTATAAACACACACCCATCATCACAATCACAGAAACAAACAAAATAATAAAATGAACACATGTAAATTAGCACAACATCATTTATGGCAGCTAAAGTTTGAACTCATTTGTCGTCATGTGCAAACATCCATGTCTTCAGACCATGTTATTGTATTTTATACTCGTGAGATACATCGTTTTATTTTGAAGATATAAAAGAAAACTAACGCTAAAAACAAACAGAACCTCTGTCAGTTTTATACACGTAAAGCCAGATGTTCTAGGCTTCTAGTTGTAGAGCAGTGTGGACACAGAGGATCACAGTGTTACCTTCCCCACAAGCTCCTTTTAGTGACTAAGGATTTTATATTACCATTTCTGTTTTCTCATTCTCATTCACGTTCTAATTTTCATCTCATCTTTTCTGACAGTTTGAACATAGAAATAAAATGTTCTGAAAAACAGGACAAACTTTTATTTATGTATTATTTTATTATAACTTCAGAACGTTGTATACACATGTACAAACAGAGAACACCTCTATCACACATCAGCAACGAGCTGAGAGGGTGAAGGTATCTGTCGAGGAGCTAGAACACCAAAGCAAGTGTGATGTGTGGTCTGAGGCTCAGTTCCCCCTCCCCCCCTCCCCCTCCCCCACAGTGTGGTTAATGAATGAATGTATTGTTCATCTCTTCCTTCATAGCACTAGTCCAATTCCCTGATTTTGATAAGCTCATCGCTTCCTTGAATGATTGTGGTTCTACTGCAGCAGTAGTCAGTGTTGGTCAGTGTCTGGTCATCACACTTCACTTTACACTCATAGTTTTCCTCTCTCTGTTAGGACTGCGTGTACTGTTACTATTTTCCCTCTGACGTTTCAGTTTCAGGCTCTTGTGTCTCCTTTGAGTTTTATGGTTTTTGGGGGATGGGGGATTCAAGTGTCTTCCCATGTTCTGTAAATGAGTGATCTTACTCATTTACAGAACTTCTGGACACCTTCTGTTTCTGGGTTGTTTGCATGTATAACAAACTCATCCAAGCAGCAGCATCTTTGAAAGATTATGTTTCCCTCCTGGGAAAAAACTTACTTGTACGTCACACTTATGAGTAGCACTTCATAGTTTGTCTTACTTGAAGCACTTACTTACTTCCAGCTCTTGTTTATAACTAAATGTTGAAATTCTAAATGACATGTAATATAATACAATACAATACAATACAATACAATGTAACATGTAGTGTGGAGTCTACCCTGTTCTAGCACCTGTTGTGAATAACTGCAGCAGTCATGACAGCGTATGTCCACAACTTCTTTGGTAGGTTGCTTTCAATTAATATAAATTTTGTCATTTCAAAAAGTGTTCTCCAGTGTCTGTCAGCCGTCCCACATTGATGGGCTGAGTAAGGCACTGAAGTTTCATGTCTTTGATCAACTTTTCGCTGGCTTTGGCTTTGTCACTCTTTGCTTTCAGAAAATACACAAAAACTGGCCCTGAATGATCGTCAGTAAATGCTGGAGTTTATCTAAACCCATTCTTTGATGAGTTGGAAGTGATCAATCAAGGCTTCAAGTCAACAGAACTAAAGGGGCTTCAGCTCAATGGCTATAGGGAATCCCAAATCTACCTGGATGCAAATCAGGAGGCTGTCACTGAAGTGTTTTTGTTTTCACTGCAAAAGCTATAGAGACTCCACCATCTCTCACATGATTGTCACATGACATGGATGTGTCACTTCCATGACTGTCAAAGTTGATCGAAACTTGATGGAAAATGGAGCTCATTGAAACTAAAGGAAAATACATCAATATATATACATATATATTTATGCATATGTACATATGTATATATATATATAGATGTGTGATATAATATAACCCTAACCCTAGTATATTAGAAAATAACACAAAAAACAAAAAATGAATAAAAGAATATTTAAATATTGTTTTAAAATTATGAAATAATACTAATTAGAGTAACCTTATCTCTCGCTCCATCTTAATATAATTTCACTACACCAGTGTGTGAAGTATATGTGAGGAAGAGGAGAATGATGAGAGAGTGAACGATCTTACTGGCAATAAATCTGCGTCCTGTGAAAAGTAGCTGACTTTGCTTGGCATATTTACACCACAATAATTTCTCAGGTGGAACTTGATGTGAAACGTTTTAGAACCACTGACTTAGAGGGTGTCACCTCAGTGAAGAGCTGGTGTACCCCTAAAATATGTTACTGTATTTTTCTGAGAGTTTGTCGTCCAAAATGTGACAAAATAGTCATAGTATTGTATGTTGTACAAATTATGACAAAAAAGTCATAGTATAGTATGTCGTCCAAAATCTGTCAAAAAAGTCATAGTAGAGTATGTCGTCCAAAATAAGTCAAAAAAGTCATACTATAGTATGTCGTCCAAAATCTGCCAAAATAGTCATAGTATAGTATGTCGTCCAAAATAAGTCAAAAAAGTCAAACTATAGTTGTCAAGTCCTCCTCTTGTTCAAAATCCAAAGGACACAGGACAACTCAAATTTCCAACTCAATCACTTTTATTTTCCTTTTGGCTTTATCAGTTGATTGGTCTGGACGGTAAATTAGGTTGTAAACCTTGAATGACAGAAACAAAAGTTACAATTTTAATTAAACATTTTAATTAAACATTTTTTAATGCATTTTAAATAAATGTAAACATTAATTAAACATTTTAAATGGATTAAAGCCTTTTACATAAAATAAAATCGAATTTCATCCATTTTCTACATTTTTTAATAAAGTTTTAACATTTAGTATCCTTTTGTATCTTCACCTTCCAAACTCAAAAATGAAATACTGTTTTATCACAAATCTATTTAACTTAAATCAATGCAGCCAATGCTTCAGTGTGTTTTTCAGGCAATCTACAAAGTAAAACAAACTTAAACATTTGAAGCAGCATTTCAAACACCATGAAAGTAAATAAAATGTTTCACCGACCATTGGCGTCTTCGGACTGAACCTATGAGTGAACTTGAGGTCTTCTCTCTGAAGTTTGTTTGACTGAATGGCTGAGTCCCTCAGTGTCTTCACAGGTGCTCCAAATAAGTGACAATGACTGATCAGGTGACAGGCAGTCAGTTTGCTGCTGCTGGTGGTGAACTCTGGGAAGTGTAGTTTTCAGACCCATTCTGAGAGTCAGCTCAACACCTCCCACTTGAGCTCCTGGTTTTTCCAAATCCAGAGGTCACACAAGCCCTTCATTTGCTTGTTCTTCAGCGGGAAGTAGAATGATAAGGCGTCTGACATCTCTATGAAGAATTGTGGCTGGGATTTTGTTTTGAAGCCTCCTGGTTTTTTCACCATTTCCTCTCGTGGGCCCTTCTTTGCCTTTTGCCTTTTTGATGTGAACAGGATAGCTGGGAAAAGTCTTCACAAGCACATCTCTTACAATGCCTTTGCTGTCAGCATTCACACTGACCACTCTAGCCAGCTTGTACTGTCCTCTTAGGGCATTTTGGTCAGCCAACCAGACCACATCTCCAACAGCAACATATCGCTTTTTGGTGTGCCATTTGTTTCTTATGAACAGATTTGGTCCAGCCAATTGGCTCCACTTCTTCCAGAAATGGCTTAACTCTGCTTGAATATGTTTAAGTCTTTTGTAAGGGTACCCGTCAAACTGGAAATCTCCAGGGTCTCCTTTTGGATTGGCACGTCCTAAAAGCAGAGAATTTGGGGTGATATACTCTACACAATCTTCTCTGCTTTGAGTTCTTGCATCGATGGGTCTCTCATTTGCAAGGTTGGCTGCCATGAAGAGAAAAGTTTGGAATTCTCCCCATGTGAAAACGCCATCTCCACCAAGGTTGCTCAACGCCCGCTTCACTACTTTGACAGCTGCCTCTGCTGCACCATTCCTATGGGGAGAGTCTGCAGGATGGATTTTCCACGACCATTCTGTACCATGCTTGGCAGCTGTATCTTCAAGTTCAGACCTGTTCAGTCGGTCCAGGAATTTGTGAAGCTTCTCCAGAGCAGGTCTGGCTCCCACAAAGTTAGTGCCAGGGTCTGACCAGAGTTTCCTGGGGTGTCCTCTCAGTGAAGTGAATCTTTGATAGGCTAGCAGGAATCCTTCAGATGACATGTCACTCACCACTTCAGTGTGTATGGCTCGAGAAGCCATGCAGCAGAAAACTATCCCCCATACTCTGAGTCTAGCTCTCTTCTTGACCTCATCTTTAACTTCATAAGGGCCGAACAGATCCATGGTGGTGAATTCAAAAGGTGAAGCTGGGCCTGTTCGCTCTAGAGGCAGGTCAGCCATGATTTGTTGACACTGTTTTGCCTTGTTTTTCCTGCAGACCACACAGCTGTCAACCATTTTCTTGGCAAGTCTACGGCCTTTTATTATCCATGCTTTCTTCCTCATCCGGAGAAGGGTTCCTGCCACTCCTTCGTGGTTTGCTTTGTGGGATTCTCGTGCCAGCAATGTAGATACCCATGCTTCAAATGGTAAAACTGGCACTGCTGTCTTATCTTCGTTGAACGTCTGAATTCTGCCTCCACAAACTAGCAGTCCAGAGTTCACATCTTTGTATACTGCCAGTCTGCTTAGAGTTGTGTCTGAAAAAGATATACCTTCTTGAGCTGCGAGAAAGAGGTCCTTGAGTGCATCTTCATGTTCTTTGACAGTCAGCATAGCTTGCTTGGGTGATGTTACCTCCCACTTTGACAGTTTAGGGCCCCGGCACTTCCTCTTCAGCCACTGCTTGGCAGCTAGACAAACCCAGGCAATCACTCTCACCAGTTTGGACAGGCTACTGAATCTTTTTACTTCTACAAGATCTTTAACCCAGCCAGTGGGCTTCCTTCTTAGAAGAGGTGGGTTTACCACAGGATTTTCCTCTTGAGTCTCAATCTTTGGAATTTCCTGGATGGCTTGTGGGTCTACTTTCTGCTGACTCCTCCTTGCTTGAGCTCTTGTCAATGCACCTGAGAATGCCTTCCTCTGGAGTTTGTTTACACTCTCTCTAGCATGAGCTGCAACCTCTCCAGCGGATTTTATAGGCCACTCCTCCAATGGCCACTTCAGGAACTCTGGTCCATTTTGCCATGTGGAATTCTCCTTCAAATCTTCAGGAGCGCCCCCTCTTGTTATGATGTCAGCTATGTTTAGATCTCCAGGGATCCACCACCAGTCTTGCATTAGTCCTGCCTTCTGGATTTCACCCACTCTATTTGCAAAGAAGGTTTTGTACCCATAACTGACTCTTTGTATGGCTCCCAAGACTGTTTGACTGTCGAGTAGATGGAACCATCTCTCAATCTTCATTCGAGCATGCTTTTCCACATACTTCCTGATCCTGGCTGCAAAGACAGCACCACAGAGCTCAGCTTTTACAGCTTCTCCCTTCTGATCCAGAGGTGTCAGCTTGGCTTTTGATTCAACAAATCGAACTGGTGTCGTCACTGAATGAGGGTTTGGCGCCACTAGGTGGCTTACGTACCACACTGGTCCGTTCCACTTGTCCATGATTTTGTTGGAGAGTTTTATGGCTGCGCCCCGTTCAACCATTTCGTTAATCTGGGTAGCATATGCGACTTTCCAGTCTGGCTCTCTACTTAGTTGCTTTTCCATCCTTAAGAAACAAGCCTGGACAGCACCTTTGTTGTTTGGGAGAGAGGCAGGATCTACCGTCCAAGGATACTTTGCATCCCAATGTGGAGCTGCTGTGTGAGCATCCCCCTTCTTGTAGGTGAGGCCTCCTTTAATGATCTCAAGCTCCCTCTCCTCTGCCAGGGTCATTTCTTTTCCTCCTGGTGGACAGTTTCCACATCGGCATCCTCCACATTTTGGCTCACATGCGGCTCCGATGCTGTCCCAGTGCCACCACTCAAGGAACTCACGGTTGCTGGCAGCTGTAAATTTGGTCTGAGCAACATCCTTCTGCTGTAGCTGGGCTGTGTCAGTTGTTAGACTTGCGACTTCTTGATATTTGGCAGCTGCTGCCCTCATGGAGCGAGCAAAGTGTGTTTTGGACTCATATGCTGCAACCTCCACTTCTTCAAACAAGTCGGGATGTGCTCCAGCCACTGTCTTCCCTAATGGACTCTCCCACAAGACGAGGTCTCCGATTATTTTTACCCTCTGGGGAGCCAGTCTTCCCTCTCGGTGGCTTATGAGAAGTTCGACCTCTTCTGGCCTTTCCAACTCTTTAAGTTTGACTTCTGGGAAGAATTTTTTCAGCTTCTCAGGTTCAATTACTTGATGCACTCTGGCGATTTCATCCAAGCCGTAGCAGACCATTTCATGAGCTCTTTCCGTCCCTTTTGGAGTCTTGACTCTGACTTTGAGGAGATACCTTCGTGTGTTCACCTTCATGGTCATTCCACCAACTCCATGCACAACTAAAGTTATCTTCTCACTTCTTAACCTCAGTCTTTCAGCAGCCTTATGGGTAATGTAGTTTGTATCTGAAGCAAGATCAATTAAAGTCCCAATCCTCTGCCCTGCATTTGCAGTGACTTGCATCAACATCATGATGACAGGAAGTTCAGAGATCCCATTTCTCTGCAGTAGCTCAGATTGGCCTGAAGCGTCGAGTGTCACTGTGTTTTTGTTTGTGTTGGTGAAAGCCTTTCTGCATCGATCTGCCATTTCTGGGGAAAGTTCTGATAAGATCTTCTCTTGTTCCTCCGTTAGCTTGCTTTGCAGTCCTTTCCACTTTTTCTCTCTTCCCCTCTTTTGACTTCTCCTTTTGGGCAGAGGAAAAAATGGTGGTCTGGGGCACCACCTTCCCTTTTACAGTCTTTATTTCTGCATAGGAAAGTGTCTCTGCAGTATCCTTCTTCATCATGGTTTCCAAGACATCTTCTGCATGCTCCCAGCTTTCTCAATACAGCTTTCTTTTCTGGTAGCTTAAGTTTTTTGAACTTTCTACAGAAGAAGATTTTGTTGTTGTGCCCACTATCACCACAGATACCACATACCTCATCAAGCTCTTCTTTCTTTGTGGTTTTTGTTGAAGCAATCTTCCTGTCATACTTCTTGTCTGGAAGATCTGATTTCTCCATCTTCTCCACAGTTCTGAGCTGTTCGAGTCTCTCTAGTATTTCTTCTTGACTTTTCAGGAACTTCAAGAGCATGTCAAAGTGGTTGTTTGATGTGACATTGTTTCTGGGTTCAAACATGAACATCAACCAGTCTCTTTTAATAAAGTCAGGCAACTTACTTTCAATTGATTTAATTACCAGTGGGTTATTTATGGCTCCAGAGTTTCCTAACTCTGTGAGATCCGCTAGGGCCTTCTCCACTGACTGAATGAGGTCAATGACCTTTCTGGGCTGGTTCCCCTTCACTTGTGGCATCTTCTCCAGCTCTTCAAGTATTTCCACAGTGATGGTTGACTTGTTTCCATATCTGTTTTCCAGGACTCTGAACATGTCATTGGCATTTGTGTAGGTTGAAAGCCTGAGGTCCTTTGAGATTTTGTCATCCACACTTTCCAAAAGTTGAATTTTCTTAACTTCAGTTGATCCGGATGGCTCTCCCTGCTTTTGCAGACTCTCCCAGTCTTTCCTCCATCTGTGATATTCCCTCTTGCTTCCATTGAAGATAGGTAGAGTGGTTGGCTTGATTCTCACTATTGGTGTGAATGTTGCTGGTTGGGGTAGTAGTTTCACTCCTGTGCCTTGCTCATTGATCGTCCGCGCAGTGGCAAATTCAGCTTTCCTTAATTCAAGCCTGTAGTAGGATGCTCTTAGGTCCTTGACTCTTCCACCTAATTCATCCTTTAATTCCACAGGGATCCATCTCTCCCATGTTGACATTGCTGAGATGGCTTCCTTTATTCTCTTGTCCAAGAGAACGAGGTGCACTTCATAGCCCTCTAAATTGGCACTTTCCACGGGTACATCAGCCGCTTTGTCATTGGCTTTTTCTGCTTCCAGGATTGCCACAGGAAGTTCACTTCCTCCATACTTTGACCACAGGTTTGTTTGAACAATGTCTCTTATTTCTTTCAACTTTGTTTCACCTTCTTTTACAGATTTATCAATGTCGGCTTCTTGCTGTACATCAAGACCTGCGTCCTCGTCTTCAGTTTTAATGTCAGCCTCCAATCCAATCCTGTAGTCCTCATTGGCATCGAGCATCTTTCTGAAGCAGTCTGAAAGCTTAATGAACTCCTCCTTTAACTCCACTTGAAGCATGCTGCTTGCTCCTCTTGAAATGAAGTTGGCCTGTCTTGTGAAGCTGCTTTTTGCAATGGTCCTCTCCTTTTTGAGCTGCTGGACCGACTTCCCCAGGATCTCTTCTGCCATCTTGACTTCTGCGTCAGCAGCTTTTACTGGATCTGAAGCCGTTTATCCTCAGGGCCAGGCTGCTCTGCGTGGTTTACAACTGTTTTTGTATGTTGTCCAAAATATGACAAAAAGTCATAGTATAGTATGTCGTCCAAAATCTGTCAAAAAAGTCATAGTATAGTATGTTGTCCAAAATCACTCAAAAAATTCATAGTATAGTATGTCGTCCAAAATCTGTCAAAAAGTCATACTATAGTATGTCGTCAAAAATTGTCAAAAAAGTCATAGTAAAGTATGTCGTCCAAAATAAGTCAAAAAAGTCAGTTTAGTATGTCGTCCAAAATCAGTCAAAGACGTCATAGTATAGTATGTCGTCAAAAATCAGTCAAAAAAGTCATAGTTTAGTATGTCGTCCAAAATCAGTCAAAAAAGTCATACTATAGTATACGCCTTAAAAAGCAGCTTCAAAAAGCTCGTATAGTTTAGAATGTCGTCCAAAATCTGCCAAAAAAGTCATAGTATAGTATGTGTCGTCCAAATCAGTCAAAAAGCCGCGGCCTCATAGTATACGTCCAAAAATCTGCCAAAAAAATCATAGTATAGTATGTCGTCCAAAATAAGTCAAAAACGCTATAGTATAGAATGTCGTCCAAAATCACTCAAAAAAGTCATACTATAGTATGTTGTCTAAAATCAGTCAAAAAAGTCATAGTATAGTATGTCGTCCAAAATCAGTCAAAAAAGTCATACTATAGTATGTTGTCCAAAATCAGTCAAAAAAGTCAAACTATAGTATGTTGTCCAAAATATGACAAAAAAGTCATAGTATAGTATGTCGTCCAAAATCACTCAAAAAAGTCATACTGTAGTATGTCGTCAAAAATAAGCCTTAAAAGACATACTATAGTATGTCGTCCAAAATCTGTCAAAAAGTCATACTATAGTATGTCAGTCCAAAAA
>NW_025322473.1:0-7500 GCF_019176455.1 Solea senegalensis
AGTAGTGAACACACAACTAAAATTTGGGCAAAATTAAGCTGTACCATCTTATTATCATAAAGTTTAATATTTCTTCTTAAATGAGTTTTTTCTCTAGTGGAAAAACTTGCATGCCAAGTTTATTTTTTATTTTTAGGCAAAAAATATTTCCCAGATATGGGGCTGGTTTTGCTTTAAAATATATAATTACAATTTAAATGTAATTAAATAATACAGAAATTGTAGCAAAACACACTTTATTGAAGTATATTCTACAGAGCTCCAGACATAACATGGGAAAGAAATACTAATTTGTGGCTTGGCATTGCAAGGAATCATTATTAATGGATAGTGGTAATGGTCTTTTGTTATCCGTCAGTATCTTCAGTCTGTCCTGCCCCTTTTTCCCTATGCTTTCTGGGAGAACATGCAGAAGTGTGTGTGTGTGTGTGACAACATGCTGCATGCAGTTAAAACAATGTCACATCATGCTGTGAGGGAGCTTTACCCTGGCTCGATGGTGCACAAGGAAGGCAATTATTATCGTCAGCAGACCAAGCGCTATGAACCCGTACTGCATGTACTCCATCACAGCAGGCAGAATAACCAGGTTTGTGTGGAATGTGGTGAGGATAGGTCCGTCTATATAACCACTCTGAAAAAGAATACATAGAAAACTTTGTTTCACAGATTACACAATAAAGGTTTGATGTGCAAAACTCTTAATGCAAAGACACACACTAACTTGTATAATTCTTAGCTTTCAATCAAGAGCAAATGATTAAACCTGCGATAATTAATAAATTGCAAGACAATCAAACAACTGTCTCACTGAAGAAAACAAAACAAAGTTAAAAGTGCAGGCAGGATTTCTCTATTTATTCACAACATAGAGAACAAAGTGCATAAATCTATGTATTGAACATGGATGGAGCATCTGTTAATGTAGCTTGCTCTACAATTATCCTGCTGTAAACTCCCTCTTCTTCAGCCAGTTACCTTCCACCCGTTTCACTCATTCATTTCAGCAGGAATGACGGAAACTGACAGGGTGTCAGTATTTGCGCTGGTGTATCGATTATCGTATTGCAGGTGGAAAGACCATGTTATATAACCACATTGATATTTTGATCTAAAAGCAACGCTAACAAAAAATAAAATAAAATAAATAAAAAATCATCAGAGGGCATATACTGTAGAACTCCTGAACCACCATTTTGGAACCACCAACTATGGAGTCTACTGGCTAAAGGTAGCGTTGTTGTCACTGCTGAATGAGGACAACGTAGCATAATGTTAGCGTTAGCAACAGGCAGTGCAATGTAAGTAATTGCTGTATTAATGTTGCTGTGCAGACTAGGTCTTGGTAAATCTAATCCGAGTCCATGATTTACCAAGAGCTAACCACAAAACTCAATTATTCGCTTTATTTGCTCAAATTGGAATATTTTCAAACTTCATCACACACATGGCGCAGTGGACGCCAGATGAAGTAGTGATTCTTCCAACATCTAAATGTATCAGAGATTGATCACTGTCGCCGTATACGTGCACCAATAGTGAAGAGACTGGATGAAGACGGCTTGACAGAAAATCAGTTTGAAAGTTGAACTACCCAAGTCCTGAAAACATATCTGTGCCTCTAGCATTAGCTTCCATACAAGTCGCTGCAGAACCAGCAAGTATCCAGTGAGTAATGAGACATGAAAAATCATTTCATTTTCATGTAAACCATTGCCACCATATAATCCAAAATCCTTCCTTGGGCATTTAAATGCACATTTTCCTGTTGTCGGTCCTTGTATAACAGAAGGAAATGACCCCTGCTGGCCGTTTTAATGAAAGTTATTTGACTACGACCATTTCATTCATCACATATCACTGGTCACAGTGAGGCCATTGACAGCGAGGACAGTTGTGATGCCTATTCATTGCAAAAAAGGGCAAAGTGGAACTTGCAATCTCTTGTCTTTGTTAAAGCATTAGACTTAAGAAAAAATCTTAAGAGTCATCTATCATCTGTCTCAGGGCCAGAACAAGCAAAGGTCCACATTACCACTAAATCTGACATGTACGTAGGTATTAAGACACATGTAGAAACTTACCTCTTCAAACCAGATCATGGGCATCACCACCTCAGAAATCTTGCTAGTTTCTCTACAAGGACAGAACACCCAACTTCAAACTCCAAGGTTACACACAGCAAGTGACATGAAAAGCAGGAAATGCCTACAAAGCCCTTTATACTGACCGACGAATAGATCAACACACAATACATGACAAATATTAACGGCATGATGATAGTTTAGGGATTAGCTTCCTTACGTAATTCCTGACACTTTCTTCATGTAGAGGTTGAGCTGCAGACGGATGGACACGTTGAGAGGGACACCCGTTTGCTGGCAAGAAAACAAAGGCAAATACTTTCTTACATGGGGAATAAAAACATTTTTTATGACAGTTTTGTTTGTTTACATTTCCGTCCAACTTGAGAAAAACATTCTCTCACGTGACCAGAGAGCATAAACAAAAGAAGGAAATCCTCATGTAAAGTCATTCTTTTTGCAGCCATATTTTGATGGTAGAAAAGGGGAAGGAAGGCAGACGGCATTCAGAATCCTTTAAGAGACTTTATGGGTAACCCAGTCATAACAACATCATCAGCATCATTTGACCTCAGAAGCAGGTTAACAGTGTGGGAAAAAAGGAACATCAGATTGACAGTGAATGGAAGGGGACTGTGTGTGTGTGTGTGTGTGTATATATATAAAAATATATAGAGTATTGTATTTGATAAGTTTCATGGTGGTGCACATGGTGGTGCACATGGCGAGCACTGTTGCCTCACAGCAAGAAGGTTGCCAGTTTGGGGCTTTTTGTGAGTTTTCATGGTTTCCTTGTGTGTACGTAGCTTCTTCCCACAGTCCAAAAACATGTAGATGTTACCTGGACACTCTACATTGACCATAGGTGTCCTCTGCTGGACCATGTGGTCATTACTTCAGACGATGTGCTCTGCTTCTAGGCTTTATATTTTCAATTAAATGCAAATAAGTGAAAGTCATTCATTCATTCATTGTCTACCATGTTATCCTCCACATGAGAGCCTTGGGGCTGCTGGAGCCAATCCCAGCTGACAGGGTGAAAATATAAAGCTTAGTAGATCAGACTGTCTGAAGTGATTGTAACCACGTGGTCCAGCAGAGGGCGCTCTGGGTCCACTTTGAATGCCCTCTTAAAAATGTACAATTTCTACAGTTACTTTGTCTTTTTCTTATTCTTTTGGGGTGTTTTGGTCCTTGAATAGATCATATAAGTGGCAAGAGTCAACTGTTCAAGAGGTGAGGAGAATTAGGTGTTTTCTTTAGTTCTGATAAATGAAGAAACATTGTTCAGTCTCTTCCTGATCTTTACTTTTCAGTTCAAAGCATTTTTCTCTGACCTCTGCTTTCAAACATGGCATTTTTCCCAGGATACCTCAGCAGTTTCTAAAATACTCAGAGCACAAGCCATGCCATGTACAATCCCACCCAGTATGTCCATGTGAGCCCCAAGGTTTATATTCAATGTGATGGGTCCCAAGATAGTTTGTTTGTGGTTTCTGTGGTGGCCCCACCTGTGTTTGCCCACTTGAATGTAATTGGCTGATTAGTTATATGTGTTAAGCGGTTAACCAGGTGTACCTAATAAAGTGGCAAATAAGACTGAATTTAAGAAAAATGATTTTGGTTCACTATTAACGTGAAAACAATGTGCTAGATGCTCTTGTCTAAACGTTACTCATCATTAAATCTGGTTTTATGTGGATTGGCATTTGCACAGTCAAGGATCATTTTTATTGGGTTTTCTAACAACCCTCGTCTCACAACAACTGTAATTATAGATAAACTGCCCAATTTCCAATTACCTTATCACACACTAAAGGTTAAAGCGCTGAATCATGGCTCATCAGGTTACATCAACCTCAGCGATCCTTGTGTGTTTGTAATTTATTGACAAGCCAATGTAATGTAATCATCAGTCCACTTTTACTGTGCTATCGCATGGCAATATAATCGTTATCGTTATCAGTGAAAGCTGTGACTTTACAAGAAGGAAACAAGCATGAAGGTTCAGTCCAGCACCTCTACGTTTACTTCATTATCAGCAGCAGGTCAGAACGGACCAACAAACACCATGATAGTGATTATCAGTTCTGCTCTTTGATGACCTCGGACCTCTGTTCCATGAACTGCTCATTGTATAAAAGGAAATAAAAAGTATGAATGAATGAACAATTCCACAAACTGTACAGCTGTACTGCTCTTTTAAAAAACATACTGTGTATATATATAAGTACAGTAGGCAGGATTTTCCTTCACATAACTTTTATTTTTATCTTCTTTTTTACTATTTTCTCCCCTTAAAAAAAAAGAATGACTACTCCAGCACCAGCAACAACCACCTACACTGTAAAGATAGCTAAAAAAAGATAACGAGCCTAAAGAAGAGTGAGAAAATGCATCAATATCAGTGGAAGATCTGTTGCTTATGAAAATAGTACACGTGATGAAACCTAACAATCAACTGTTCACACCACACCATACAAAGTTTGCAAACCATGATATATCATCACTGCGGTACAGATGACCTCAACAACCCCACTACAGCAATCTGTTCTCACCTTCTGTGTTTTGACTTTCACCAGATATCATGTACAAAGCCTCTACACATGCTTGTTATATGTCAGTGTTTTGTCTGATGCCTTTAACAACACTCCATGTATGTGTTTGAAGTGTGTTCAGTTTCTTAAGAGAATAGTTTTTACCACAGCAATTAAATAAATGAACTATATAATTTGATTAGTGGACTATTGTGATATCGCATCTATGTCAAATCCTGCAGTATTCCACAGGGAAGCAGACCTCTAGTTACGTCCCCATTTCAAAAATAAGGTCTATGGCAGTGTTTTGTTTTTGTGTCTGTGGAGACATTCACGCGCTGATCAGAGCGATCCATTTTTAAGAGTGCATGCAAAGCAAATGCAGAATTATAACTATGATAAACAGTAAACACTGAAACATTTTCAGGATAAGTTCATCTAAAATGTTCTCAGTGGTTTACCCCTTCACTCATGACTCATCACTAAAGATTAAGAAATGAAGAAGAGAAGAACAGAAAGAGGCGGCTGCATTACCACTGATATAGAAAAGAGGGAGACAGAGAGCAGGACTGCAGGTATGTGTACAGTATGTCACCTCTCTACATGTTTACTAAGCAAGTGTTTTGATTAATAACGTTAATATTCTGTACAAACACTGATGAAAACCTGCTTTGGTCACTCAAACATGCATGTGTGTGTGTGTGTGTGTTCATATCCTCCAGTGCACATGGCGTCAGCGATTCACAGCAGAAGATGTTGCTGAATTTGATGATTTGGAATCTAATTTTTAAGCAATTATCAACTTTTAAATTATTTTTTTCAAGACACAAATTAAAGTGACAGGACAAAGAGAAATTCATTTTTATGGGGCTTTTGGCATCTACAAGTATTTCTTAATTGTTTTTAAAGTCTAAAAGGTGAAGGAGGTGAGGGTCAATAGGCCAGTGCTGCCCTTTATCTAATGAAAGAATGTGTGTCCTTTGTCTTTGTTTTGACACAAATACATAATGCTGTTTAACAAGACAGACTTATTATGAAGTGGACTTTGGTCAGGGTTAGGCAACTTGAGGTCTGTATCATATTATCAGCAACCATCAGTCCACACAGGTCCACTGTGGTCAATACTACGTAAATGTCCACCAATGTCCTCGTTATCACCTACGGACTTTATGCGGACATAGGGTCAGTATGTAGCACATGTAGCACAACTCTCTTTGGTGTTCTTGGTGGTTTGCTCTTAGTTTGGCCAAAACGTTGCTACGGTAAACATGGACGCTTTCATGAGGTTATGCAACCTACAAATGTACAACCCAAAGCTTGAAGAACACAAGAACATACGAAGGAGGGCAAACCCATGCTGGGAAATCAACACAACTGGAATGGAATGTGAGATTAAGTACATGTGCGTGCATGCTACACTGGGTCAAATATTAAAAAACTCGAAACTTCAGCCCATGAGAACAAGTGAAAGTACAGGGAGTTCAGGGAGGACGCTAAACTAACGATAACTCCTGGGAGAGCTACGTGTTGAGCTTAGAGGAGCAGCTTAGAGGAGCAGCTTCGAGATGCATTCAAGAAAGCTTGTAAATTGCGTCACTTCTGCAGACATACAGTACAAAGTCCACAAACTAATTAGCTGTCACTGAAGAGGAAAGATTTGATAGGTGTGTTTATATAGATTACAAACAGTCTTTTCAACTTTTCACAATGAAGCAAATACTCAAATAATCAAATAAATACTCTTACAACTTGCCAAAATAAAAGCTGCTGATTGGCACTCAATCAGTAAATCAGTAAAACTTCATGTAATATGTATGACCTCAGCCATCAATAGTCAGACATGTAAAGACGTGTGTTGTGTTCATGTGCGTGTACTCACTGGGTGAATGTCGATGAAGAGGCCATGCTCATCCTCATTTGGACTGAGGCCCTGCACGTAGTCCAGCAGCACAGGATCAGCGTTGTAGAAATGAGGATGAGAGATAAAGACTGGAGAGTCTGAAAAACAATACAGGGCTATTTCACACAGACACTGACAGCAAGACCAAATGGATTCTGTGCAGTGTGCGCCTCGGACATTAATCAGATTTATGTGTATTTCTCATGAGAACTCACTGTGGCGACAGCTGCTGACATTCAGCAGACCGGACTGTCTGCAGGGGCAGAAACCTTCATTGGGGGCATAATCTGTCCCATTGGCAAACAAGGTCTTGGGTGCAACAAAACGATATAGTGGAATACCCTTCATCACTCCGGGGCGCTGGTAAACAAGCTCCATAGATCTGCAAAAAACAGAGAAAACTCATTCTCATTTTAGTTCCTATACCCCTTGAGTATTATTATCATCATCACTACAATACAATTATTCATATTTAATATTATAATATTAATATTATTAGAAAAAAGAAGAAAAAATATATATATACACACACACACACACACACACACACATATGTATATGTATAGAGAGAGAGGGAATTTTTATTTTGTAATTAATATTAATATTATACAGAATTGTAAGTGTTTGAAATCTACTCCAATGATTCCATTAGTTTTTCCACATGGATTTAACAGATGCCGTCATCAGCTGTTATTTTATCACTTGGTTGAGCTTGTTTATCACATTGTTTTGACCCAGTCTGCAGCAAAGCAGTCAGAACACAGTTTCAGCACCTGCAAATGCTGGTGGGACAGTTTATGCTATGACAAGCTTTGTTGTGGTAACTGCAGCCATACAACAGGCTAATGAATGCTGCGGTCATGACTGTAGCTTAAGTTTCTTTTATTCTAAGAAATATTTCATTAGGGGGTATGTGTCTACAGGGGGGGGGTGTGTTTACATAAGAACGAATGGATATGGATAAAATCGCCTACAGAAT
>NW_025322473.1:15000-146249 GCF_019176455.1 Solea senegalensis
GTGAATTGTGCTGCTGGCGAATAGAAAGAATTAGAGTGCATCCCACGTGACTGCTGGATTTACAGCAAATCAAATTTGAGATCAAATCTGATTAGATTACAGTAGCACTGATTGCACAGCAGCTATCAATGTAGCACATGTAGCACAATGTGCAAAGGGGTCAGAGGAAGACACGTGACAAATACAAAAAGGATTAGAATAATGCATAAAACATGTGCAAAATATACAAAAAGTAACAGCATTGGCAATTAAATAAAAACTAAAGTCAAAAAATGCAAATACCAAAAGAGTAATAGAAATAGTGATCCAATAAAACATTGGAAAATATAAAATACCGAAACAGGAAGAGTATTAGCAATAAAGAAATACATTTCAAATAAAAATGGAATTGAGAATATAAAAATACAATATACAAAAATAATTAGCAATAAAATAAAATAAAAAACCGAATAAAGAATTTAAAAATACAAAATCTAGTGACCTGTCCAGGCAGGGTGTGACCCCCGCCTTTCCCCATATGACACCAGCGCTCCCCACCATCCCGCATGTGGACGATAAAGAGGTAGAAGATTGATGGAAAAATACAAAATACCAAAATAGAATTGGCAACAAAATCAAAATAAATGAAGGATATAAACAGCATATACCAAACTAGGTATTTAATTAGTGCATAGGCTAAATAAGGCTTAATATAAAGATCAATATAAATAATAAAAACTCTGTCCACACATAAATGAGTCTGGGAGAATCCACTAAAACAGCTGTCGTACTACAGTGTTGTGAGGATGAAGACATTTGCTGAAACAATGCCGTGTTTCCAGAATTGTTTTTCAAAATGACAGAAAGAAAAAGTTTGTTTATGTTCTGTGGACTGAGACTGAGTCAGGTCTGATAGTATGGCTTCACAGAGCTTGGTGATTTTTAGCATACATATAATGTTACACAAAAAACAAACACAGGCAGAATAACATCAAATAAATAATAATAGTCACGAAAAGTTATCCACTGCACATTAAACCTCAAAGACAAATAAAATAAAGCAAAGCAGCAAAAGATAAAAAAATAAAATATCTGAACAATGAAAATAGTAATTCAGTGAGCGCTAATTTAAAGATTTAAAGCTGAAATAATGTCCACTAACGAGATTCTAGTGGTTGCCGCTATGTAACAGTGTTTTATTTCAGTCCCTGAGGTCACAAACTGCTGTGAAGCTACACTTGCAGAACTTTTAAGATTCGATTAAAAATCAAATTTCTTTTTGAGGCCAGGTGGTAAATTAACACAATATTTTCTTAAATCAGTAAATATCGTTTCTATTAGATAAATATTAAGAAGTTGGTGGTAAAGGTCATGCTATAGTGTAAGACATCTGACAGAGTTGTCAGCAGCATGGCACTGGGCCATTGCAGCAGGACAAGTGCACCTGAGGGCAGCTCTTAATTATCAGTCAATTGATAAAGCCTCACACCTCCTGTCTCCCATTTAACCCGGGGCTCTCACAATCCTTTTAAACAACTCTTGTGTCGCAGTCTTTGTGTGTGATCCACGCTGTGTTTGACTTTGGTGATGGACATGGTCAATGGTAAATGGTCTTTATTTTCTAGTCTTGATGTTATAGTTCAAAACAGCTTTAAACTACAGCTTTGCCATTCACCCATTCACTCACACATCTATGTGCAGTGCTTTCATACCCACTCACACGCTGCCGACACAGCGTCAGGCGCAACATGGGATTAAGTGTCTCGCCCAAGGAGGACACATTGGCATGTAGACTAGCAGAGCCAGGAATCAAACCCACAACCTTCAAGTTGAAAGACGACTCGCTCTACCACTGATCAGGCACGTGCACACATAATGCCCAAGGGGTGCTTGAGCCCCTGCCCTTTTTGTGTGTTTTTAATGAATACATGCATTCATTAAAAAGCTTTTCCATTATTTATTCTTATTTTTCAATGTTCAATGTTAAAGTCTTTATATTCAACAATAAATTGTCTAATAATAAACCAGCATTTTATTGAACATTTATAGAACTGCAGCAGAACTGCATGTCTTCCAAACCCCAGTATTATGATCATGTGAATAAACTCATGTTGACAAGAAAAGAAACGGCAGTTACACTCACAGCTACACAGGATACATTTATAATTACTTTGTTTATTATTCTACATATTGTGTTATTAAGGCCTGAAAAACACGTCCCTGTCACTGATCTTCCATTGCAACTATGAAGGAAACAAACTTCACAAACAAAGTTTACTTAAGTTTATGAGGCAGATAAAGGTCAGAGCCTTTATATTCAGTTAGTTATGCAAGAGGAAAGATTTCATAAAGATGTCATAAAACTCAATATCTTTAGTTGTGACCTTAATAATAAATCAAAAATAATAATATTCATTTTTAAATGAATACCTATGATAAGAGTATGGAAATAAAATGGTGGCTTACTTTAATGATTTGGTCCTTCATTATCGCTGGTCCCACAAAGAGAAGAACTACACCAAAAATCACCGTCAGAGTCCCTATCACCATAAATCCAACAGCTACTTTGGATTTATTGATGCGCATGTTTGCTGATAAAGATCAGAAGTGATGGAAAAGAAAAGAAAAATCTTCCAGTAGCTACTGAGTGTGCAGGAATATGACAGTGTGACTGTAACCTACAGATGATGAAGTGAGAGGGGTCCAGCACAGTATTTAGACTGTGCTGACTCCGCCCACACTCACACTGAGGGGTGTATGTGTGTGCACACACACACTTCCACTACCGTGCCCTAAGTTCACACAAACTGTCGTCAGTTGGCACCTCCATTGTCACTTTATGATTATTTATGCCTCTGTCATGATGAACACTAGACTTTCTTTTGTGAGCTGCAACGTGGACTTGAGGTTTTATCACATGCTCTCCATACCATAGAACAGCACCTGCAACTGTTGGCTAAAGCAGTGGTTTCCAAAGTCTGGGTCAGGACGCGCAAATGAGTCACGGGTCTTTTTAGAAAATGTTCAAGAAAAACAAAACGTGTGAAGTTCTCATGCAACAGGAGAACAGGGGTCATAAGCTTCGTTGTGCAGAATGTCTGTCATCCACCATCACGGCTTTCTTGGGTGGTGGCTGTGGCAGGACGTCCAGACTTTTGGATAAAGCCGGATCATCATGTCCTAACGTATCAACCATGTCGGCATGAATGTCTTTGAGTATCTAACCCCTTTTTCTGCAGATGTTTGGTAACACCATGGTACCAAATGTTGTTCATGTTTATAAAATGTCTTCTACTCTTCTATTCCTTTTCAAAGTCCTCAATGCAGTTAGTGTCATTGTAAAGGTTGAATTAAATGCATGCTTGCATTACAGCCCACCCTCATACCTCCACTAAGGAGGTTTTGGTTTCAGAACCAACTGTTAGTGTGTCTGCCTTTCAGCAGGTTATGCAAAAATTACCAAAATTATTTCTTTTACAATACATTTACAATAAATCTTTTGGAAATAAATAAAAAAATGTTGCCATATTTATTTGGTGACGCAAAAAAATTGTCTCTGGCAATGAATGTGATTTTGCTCCTTTCTTTGTGCCCAGGCTATATTTCCCCCCTGTTATGTTTGTTATTAAAAAGTCTATTGTGAAAGAATTGGTGGCCTCTAATGGTGAAATTGGTACTTGCAACAAACCCTTTTTTTTTTGTTTTTCCTTTATCTCCTCAGCCATCTGCCCATGATTTAAGATTTTTGGGCACATACCACACACCTTTCACAGTTATTAGCAATTTACTTAGAATTCACACTGACGACTGGTTTCGGCAGATCTTAGACTGAAAGACTGGGGATCAAACATTTAACGCCTGATGAGGGATCACACACCACATGATTTGTCAAATGAAGCCAACTGAAACGCTTGTTCAAACGCTAGTTGAAAGGGTATTTCTTTTGTAGTTTTAGTAATCTGGGATTAATTATTATTATTATTATCATTATTATTATTATAACAATACATCATACTTATATAGCACTTTTTTGGACACTCAAAGACGTTTTACAAAACAAAGGACTGATAACAAAAACAATAGTAAATAGACAATTAAGTGTAGGCATTAATAAAGTTCCGTTTCCACTTGGCCAACGGCTGCCCATTGTTTTTGTTGTCTTGATATTCCCATTACTTCCTGTCGTCCTTGTCTTCTCACACTATTTCCTGTGTCCCACCCACTTTCTTTCATTGGCTGTTGGCAGCATGTGTTTACGGCTGGGTCAGTGTCCAGAGTCGGCCTTGAAAAATTCAAACATATTTGACTGCACCGGAGGTTGTGTTGGGATTTCTGTGCCAATTAGCCACGCCAACTGCCTCTCACTAGAGCTGACTGGTGCAGACTCCGCCCAACTGTGAATCGTGGGTAAATCAGGCAAAACATCTGGTGTGTCCCCAGCTTTAGCCAACATCCTGTGAATAACATCCCTTGGAGCAACTTCCATCCTTCTCAAGCCCCACAAATCACAGTCACAATTAAACTTTGAAGTGCTTCCTTGAAGTGTTTGCTCAAAGGAATTTAACTTAAGACTCCTTGGTTCACCCATCCCTTTCCTATGTAGAAAAGACGGAGGAAGAAACATAGCAGTGCAAGATGACGGCCTTCGTAAATCAAAGCTTTTGTCCGTTCCCTTTTCAACCAAGGGCATTTCTATGCGGAGAAAACCATGTGGAGCCAAAATCAACGGCAAAAACACAAACGGACCTGAAGCGACAGAAATGTTGCGCTGTCGCTAAATTTAAAGTGTAGTTCAAGATAAAACAAACCGCCAATGCTGCTAATTTTGGATTTTAAATAAACATGCCAACTGACACACATAGAATAAGTCCAAGTGTAATATTTCACTGTCTTAGTTGAATATAGTTGAAATAAACGTATAATGAAAAGAAAACAAAAATAGCATTTTAAGATTCGCAGTAATGCAGTTGACACATGTGTAAATATCATTATTACATATTAATAGAGGTTTCCATTCATTTGGAAACATTTAATAAAACTAAATGGCATTTTAGCCAAAAGACTAAATGAAAATATGCTGTCAAAGAAGCACTGCTCCAATCACTGCAGTAGAATATCATGATCAATGGTGTCGAATGCAGCACTAAGATCAGAACAGGACAAGTAAAGAGACTAGACCATTATCTGAGTTACTAACTTTATCTAGTGCTGTTTCTGGGCCACGATGTCATCTAAAACCTGACTGAAAATCTTCAAACAGGCCGTTAATGCACAAATATTCACATTATTGATTAGCAACTGCTTTTTCTAAAGATTTTAGAAATGAAGGGAAGATTTGATATTGGTCGGTAATTATCTGAAACAGCTGGGTCGAGGGGAATATAGTTTGGGGCACATATCCAGTTAATAAGGATATATTTAATTTGATTTAAGATAGAGCTGTTAATGAAAGGAAACACATCTTTAAACAGTTTAGCTGACAGGTTGACGGTTTGGATGTGATACAGAAACTGTCTAACTGTACACCTGCTGCTTCTTCTAAAAGATGAATTTCATTTCTTCTCCCATTCTAGGGGTCTCCACAGTACTTTGGATGCAACCCTCCCATTTTGCCAGCTTGGGACTGGCATCAGGAGGATGTGCCCACGTGCATGGGAACCTTGCTCAAAGCCCTTGACTTGTCAGGAATCAACCCTTCAGTTACAAGTCAAGATTCCCCGTCTCATACATGGTGAATTCTCTCGTCTAAATTTACCAGGGGGGGTCATCACGGTTGTTGAGGTGCATCATCTGGACCATGAATGTCAGTCCATGTGATCGATGGAGAGATACAGTGTGTGGTATTGAGTACTCGTGTGGAGTCTGTGCATCTGTGTATACGTTTGCCTTCAGGCCGTGATCACATTGAACATACGTAGATGCTAAATATGTCCACAGTCGTGACCACGACTTCCCCTCTCGCTGTAAAGACGCCTGTGTGAGATGATTCAGCTCACGATAGTGGGCCGACCTCGCTCCGGGACAGAAACCATTGGACCACTGATGATCTTGGTTACCTCAGACATCTTTATTCATGGATTTGGTGAATTTGGTGGATGAAGAGGTCCTCTCTTACTGAACATGCACATGATCCCTTCACACATATTAAAGCATATGATGCCAACCACAGCCCCTCATCTGACTGTGCTGTGAAATCTCCCGTCCTCTGATCATTCTGAGGCTTTTCATGCAAGCACTAAAACGACATTTTCCTCACATGTCTTCCTTCCTAAATGCTGATGGTGGCATTAAATAAAAACAGAAGTATGAGCCATGAAGGCCCTTAAGCCGCTTCAACCTTTCCCTCAGTGTTGTCATGTGTTTCCAGTGTGATATGATGTGTATTTTTGAAAATGACGTCTTGTCTCACTTTCACTGGTCGTCCAGGTGAAGCACGGGCTTCTCATATTACTCACTGATCTATTATAAACACAACCACATGACAAGTGGCATCTTTGTTTTTCTGTTTTCTGAGGATATGCATCACACATGCAGCATGTTTTATAGTATAATGTCGCACAAATGCCAGTTTAACGCTGGTATTTTTTATTTTAAAAACAATCATTATAACTTATACTTTTTAATTCCTGTAGGGAAATTTCTATGAGTAGTGGGTGTCTTGCTCAGGGTACCCCAGCCTAATTGAGGGGGATTTGAACTGGCAATCCTCCGGTTACAAGCCTAGTTCCCTTGTCAACGGGCTCCCAAACAAACAACAACCCAATTCTAATTGCAGGATTAACCATAAACTGGTAAATGGTCTGTAGTTATTTAACACTTCTCTAGTCTTGATGACCACTCACAGCTGATTTACACTACAGTTTTGCCATTCACCCATTCACACGCTGCCTGCACAGCTGTCAGGAGCTACATGGGGTTAAGTGTCTTGCCCAAGGACACATGGGCATGTGGACTAGGCTTTTTTCTTTTTATCCAGTAAAATCTTCTGTGCTGTTCATTCACGTACGTTTTTTAAAAGCCCTTTAAAGTTGTAATAAATTCCATATTAATGCATTTTAAAGGAAGTTGAAAGCATCTGTTTTTTTATCATATACAGAATATCTACATTATGAAGTAGATGTGTGTCAGTCTGTGAAAACAGCCTCAGTGACAGGTTTACAGCAGCAGATTTAGAAGAACTGCCAGTTCTAAGAGTTGCCAGTTTACTTACTGACCCTGATGTGAGCTTGTACAGACACAACAATCCTGTGAGGAAACCAGAGGCTGTAATATGGTGAATAATCAGTTTGACATCGTTTCCAAATCTTGATGAGTGCCTCTATTCACACAAGCAAAAGACAAGCGTGTTTATAAAGCAGCTATTTGTCAAAGGCAAACACCGCTCACAGCATCAACGCACCCATCTTCCTGCACACCATCAGTCATGCAATTCCTTTCAATGAAAATCACTTTTTCCACCATTGCCATGACACTGGCCCCCTTCATCTTCCTCACTTCCAGTATGCATGGCTGTTAGCACTAACCCCTAAAATGACTATTTTTAAAAATCAATACATTTTCTTAATCTCTGAAGCAAAGGCATAAAGGCAGAGCAACACTGAATTGCAATTGGTCATTTAATGGTGAAAGCAGTGAATTATCATGTTATAATTCAGATTCTGAATGTTTAAAACTGAATTACCTGCGTGTTAAAAGCAGATGTGGAACATTCAGATTGTATGTTTTATGTGGCTCTAATCTAATCTAATCTAATCCCATCATTTTCTTAGAATTATGGCTTTTTTATTGTTATTTTTAAATGTGGCCCTAATCCTCTTCTGTATTAATGTAATGGTGGCTCCTAACCAAAAAGAGAGTTTTGTGACAGAAACATACAATGCAACGCTAAATAAATATTGAATTAAGAAACCTGGGATCAGGGCCACACAATTGCACGGGACCCTGAAGAAAAAAGGGAACCATGTCCCAGACTGACCTGTGAGTGACAGGAATGAGCCTCAGGAACATGAGTGTACAGATGATAAGATAAGATAAGATGTCTGTGCCCAGAAGTGAGAGAAATTGTTCTTCCACAAAGCTCCAAGAATCACATTGACTCATGGGAAATATGGTAGGGGACATATTATTTTGGGAGAGTAAAAGACATCTAAGGATTTATTTATTTATTTTTTAATCATGTTTAAGGTATTATGTATAAGGTTGTTGTTGTTTTTTGATTAGTATACACAAACTTTCAAAGACAGAAAGAGAGGTCCAACTCACCCTTTAAAAACCAAACCATCTTGTAGATGTCTTTTCTGGAGAGACAGGACGCTGTTCACTGTCCTGGCTCCTGGCTCCTGGCTCCTGGCTCCTGGCTGGTGGGACGAGCTCCCCATCGACATCCGGACAGCAGAAAGACTCCACATCTTCCACACATCTCTTTTGACTCGACTAAAACGACAATGAGAAGAAAAAAAGCTCTTATTTTTACATCGCACTTATGACGAGCACTTTATAGTTTGACTTAGTTGAAGCACTTACTTACTTGTAGCTCTTGTTTGTACCCACATGTTGAAATGCACTTATTTGGATTAGAGCGTCTGCTAAATGACATTTAATGTAATGTAATGTAATGATCACAATCTCGGGCCCTTAACCATTTACAAACTATGAGTACATGTGTCTCAGGGAACTCTCCACGGTTTTATTTTGAAATTCGAGAAAGCAAGGGGTGCCGTGATATTAATGTAATTAATCATAGAAGTTAATTCCAACATCTTCAACTTCATGATAAACTTTCATTCTTCATTTATAACGTCAGTAAATCAAGGTTTTGGTCTCCATCACTAATGTCAGGTCTTCTTCAACATAGCAGGATTTCTGTTTTGTTTTTTCTACAAAAATAGATAAAAATAGATGATAAAGCTCTGCTGGAAAATGAGAATGAGCCTGCATTTTCCCGTGTGTGTGTGTGTGTGTGTGTGTATTTCACTTTGAGCACTGCAGTCTCACCACTGTTTATGAGTAGACAAATTGTATTGACTTTATCTGTCCACCAGGTGTCAGCACCCACCCTCTTTTTGTTAAATGATCAGTGGAAAACAAATGAGTGCAAACCATCACTGCAGAATGCTGCAGTAGCCACAAGTGTGCCTTGAATAAAAGAAAAGAAAACTGCATCTTTCAGTCATTTTAGCTCTGAGTGTAACGAAAGGTCTTTGAGCGAGTGATGGAAGGACAAAGCACATGTCAGCCTCTGTAATACGTCCTCACATTGGAGACATGTTACGTGTAGATAATTGTCCCGCCTCTATGACATGGGAGCGTCCTGTGGTTGGTGTGTGCTGTCAGTAAAAACACCTGCATCTCCATTCATTAGTGAGTCACAGTGAGTGCAGGTTAGACACACCTCATCGCTGCAACTCAACCGACTGGACTGCTGCTGTTTACTGTGGCTGCTGCTGATGAGCTCTGATTTTCTCCCACGGTGCATGTGCTGCTGCTGTTTAAAGACAAGTAGACAAACTTTAGGCCAAACACACGCTTCTCCATGGAGATTGAGAACATGGTGGCAAACAGTGCTCTTATTAAAGCCAGGGAAGGTAAGAGATGGATTCTTTTTACAGAATTTGCCGTGGAATCATGTGTAAAAACGTCAACGTCTCACTCTTTAAGGACTCGATGAGAGTGTGGTGGGATGTCACATGTGACAGGTGGTCACTGAGCTTACATCATGTGTTTGTAAGGAGCGCAGGTGCATGTTTTGGTTGGGTGATGTGAGGACAATATTGCGAAAATCTGTGAGGTGCCCAAAGACGAGAGCTGGTGAAGCTGAAACTGGCCACAGATTTGTCAAGTTTTTCCTGAGCCAATTAGAAAAATAAAAATAAATACGGACTAAATTGACTCTTCTGTTAATTGTCGTCCTTAAACTCTTTAAATCAGGTCTTACAAGTTGTTTTGTTTGCCACAGTGTTTTGGAATAATCAGCTCTTACCTCCAGCTGATTTTTTATTCATTTCATTTTATTCAAACCTTCAACTGAAAACAGCTTTAATTAAAATGCCCCTTGAGTCATTTATCTGCTGCTCTGCTCTCTCTCAAGTGTTTTCTGTATATCCAGTGTTCTCTGACTGTATATCATCATTATTTTCATGGATAAATCTGGAAAATCTTTCCTGGAACCCCTCGTAGTGAGCCACAGACCCTCAGGCCACCCATTCCAGGACCCCTGGAATATACATGTTTTTAGATGAATCCATACTGGTGCCATTTCGCTCTTAGTTTTAGCATTTCTAGGTTTATTTTGTCATCTGTGGTAAAGTCACGTTATCTGTTGTCTGACAAAAAAATGAAAGAAAAACCAGACTCTCGTCGCAAAATAACTTTAAATGTGCTGTTACGTGTTTAGATCTTATCTTTAAAAGGCAGTATGAAAGTTAGGCTGTGGGGTAATGTGGTCCCACAAGCTTTGCATTCCTGTTCCTGGAGCTATTAATAGTTTATGCACTGTAGACGAGCATTCATTGTTTGAAACCTGAAGGGCCGGGCGCACGCTTGCACACATGCATGTTTATGACACTCTGCTGACGAGCTCTGTCATCATTTGGGCTTTCATCATAAAATGTCACAACATAAGACGGTTTTTTATTGTCTGTCTGTCTGTCTGTCTGTCTGTCTGCAGGTGGAGGGGGTAAAGGCAGAAGCTGGAAATGGAAGGAGATGCTTCGCTTTCCTCACATCAGTCAGTGTACGGACCTGGCTATGAACATTGGTGTGTGTGTGTGTGTGTATGAGTGCATTTATTTTGCTTTGTTTTGTTTTGTTTTGGGTGGGGGGGGGTATTAAGCTGCTGTGAACATGTTCTTCCGATTTTTAATTTGCGTATGAAAAAACACTAAATGCAGAAGCAGAATTTCAACACAAACATTTGAAATACAACAAAAACGTTTTTTCATGGAAGAACAAAGAATTTTGCCTTTTCTTTCACCAGTTTATCTGAATTCATGCTACGTTCCATTTGTAGTCGGAACCTGGATTTTCCGAGGTCTTAAGGCGTTGACAGACTCCACAAGAACATATTTTTGTTCTCTGTTCTTGTGGAGACCTTAACACAGAGCAATCTTTAGGGGAGCACCCCCCCCCAGGTCCGACTTCCCAGTTCCGATGTAAATGGAACGCATTATTAGTCTCAGACTCTTACAGTAAATCTAGGAGAAACTTTTCTAGTACAGCACAGAACGTCATCCAGTCAGGATGCCAGAAGTCCACAAAGAGGCGGTCCTCTGTTAGACTGACGGTGAATTATCAGCTCACTGAACAGGTTCATGACAGGAAGGACGGCAAATTCAAACAACAGAGAGTCAAAAGTTAGTAAAAGGCTAAGATTAGTGACAGCAGCCTGAATCATTACATGATCTGTGTCGATGCGTGATTTCACACAAAGTTTTCTTCTTTTCTTCGACAGAACGAGATTACTACAGTGTGTGTGTGAGGCAGCCTATCGGCAAAAGACTCTTTCAGCTCTTCTGTCGCAGTCGTCCTGATCTGCAGAACTACATGTCCCTCCAGAATGCCTTGGTACTCTATCACTTCTCTACATGTTTGTCAAAGACAGTGATTTTGAGACATATTGACTGGTCAATAGCCGTCACATCTCTGGATTTAAAGCTGTGTAATTTTACATTATTATTCAGCCTCTGTTTGGTCTTTGCAAACAGCACAGATGTAACATTATTTATGTGACCATCATGTGAAAATGGGCTCTGTTAACACAATAAGTAGAGTTCCTATGCCTTGGTTGACATCAAGTTCAAGTACCTTTCAAGGGCTTTCCAGGACCAATTCCCTCAAATTCAAGGACCGAATGCGGTGACACAGCTTTTAAGAGCCGCTTCGCCCATGGCGGCCACTTTTATTGATTTGCAGCAAGTGATTGTTCCTGGGATCTTGGGCAAAGACAGTCCTAGTCATTTTCTTTGGTGAGCCTGAACACTGAATGTTACTCGCTCATCGTTCTGCATTCAATCTCACATCAACAGCGGACAGAGACAATGAACCACCAGCAATTATGACTTGACATGCAAAAATTTTGATTTTCAGGGTGATTTTCAAAAAACTCAAAAACATCTGCCTTGAACCTTTGGGGTAAAAGGGGAAAAAAATGAAGGACAGAGGGAAGGTGAGGGGACAAAAAGGGGGGAGAGATCACGAGGGGCAACAGCTGAATTATGTTCTGTGTTTGATAGCACAGAACTAGAATAACCTCACATCATACTGTGATACCCAGACCATGTGGGCCCGATAAGGGTTATACTAGGTCTGACAATATGGGTCTGAAGCAGGTTTATCTCATGTGGTTGTGGTCAAGGGCACACACTCTGTTTTGTTACATTTCTTTTTGCTCTCTTTTTAGGACGCGTTTGAGACCAAGGCGGACGAGGACAGGAAAGAGTCTGGCATCAACATCATTCAGAGATTCCTAATGAGTCAGGTCTGAAAAATGCATGAAAAACTCATTTCCATTGCTTACACTGAATCATGTTTATTAGACTGTTTCTAATTGAATGCATTCAATGAGAATATGTAATAACTGACAATACTAAAGTGCCAGTAATACAAGTAAAGTGATGACCTGGACTTTCATTTATGTCAATAATCTGAATAATGAATGATTAATATCAAAGTGTTAATAATCTGGATATAAATGATCCAAGGAGTCAATAATCCTCCATGTGTCCTCAGTCCAGTCAGTGCATCCCTATCCTGCTGAAACATGGAGAAAGCTGTATTCAGAGTATGGAGGCGGATCCGTGTGTGGATGTCTTTCACCAATGCTCCGAGTGAGTCCAGCTACAAGCTGCTACTAACGCTGTGTGTACCTGTGCACGTGTGTGTGTGTGTGAGAACAATGATGACATTCTATGTTCACTGGATTAGAGACCTGCACAAACACCTGAGTGGAGAGCCCTTCATCCAGTACCAGGACAGCATGTTCTTCGACCGGTTCCTGCAGTGGAAGATGTTGGAGAGGTCAGTGTGTGTGTTAATAATGAGCCGTAATTCATTATCTCTACATGGGTGCTGGAGCCAATCCCATATGACCGGCTGCAATTGCTCTAAGACAATACACGAAGCTCAGCTTCCGCTAAAATGTCGTCATGTGCACTGTATTTACATAGAACGTGATTGGAACGTGTCACTAGTTAATTCAGAATCGGCTGTTTATCACGAATGACGGATCATCTTACGTGATTTTCGTATTCCTGTAGCAGCCTCCGCATTAAAACCCCTGGAAGCTCAGCTTTAGTTGTTCTCTATGGGTTTTTCATCACATCCAGGGAAGCTCAGCTTCTCTGGGGGTCAATGAATCAGTGGGCGGACACGTACGCTGGGCTTCTGCATGATGATTGGAGGAACTTTCTGAACGGTGGAACCAGTATTTGATTGACAGTGTTGCAAGAACATACAAGACATTGGAGCCTTTTCTGCCTCAGTCCTGTGTGGATTTTGCGATGAAGTCTGCAGAGAAATAGTGTGAAATAAATGTGTGTTATTTGTTTGCATTTTCACTTGCACATAAAAACTGTAAATTAAAACACAACTATAACATTTCAGTTTGACATAATTATCACGTTTCCTTGTTCTAGCTGTTCTTTTGCAGAATTGAACAGCAAATTTCATTCACTTCTTCTTAATTAACTCTTGTAACTAGTAGTAACCTCTAGTAACCTCAAGTTCTGAAGCGGCAAATTACTTTTCAGTTTCTACTCATCATTATTATTATTTTTACTCATATAAATATACATACATTTATTTATTTATTTATTCATTCATTAAATGTTTACATCATAATTCCAATGAAGCAACTAAAAAATGCCATTTTAATTCACCATTATTATTATATTTACTACTTTTAACTAAAATAACTTGACCATGACAATTCACTTGACCGAACCCGGCCCAAGCTCGATAATCAATTTTTGTTCAAACGAGAAGTCCCAACAGTCTGGGGTCGAATATACATGCTCTATAGTAGGAGACTCTACAAGCGCCATCTGCTGGATCCTAACAGCTACTACTTCAAACAGTCTTAGTGCTTACATAGGACTGGAGCATGCACTTCAAGCAGGTCATTACAGCTCCAAACTCTACAGTTGCACCCCAAGTTTGAATTAATATTGAATTTTGAATAAATTGTGACAGCACGTGTGTGTGTGTGTGTGTGTGTGTGTGTGTGTGTGCACCATACACACACACACAAACATGGAATTCAATTGAATTCAATTTTATCTTATCTGTATAGCGCCAAATCATAACATACATTATCTCAACCAGGCTCAGAGATGTGCGGTCACCTGCCTCGACCGGTTGAGGTGAAAGGAAAATGGGGGACAGAAGAGAGGTGGGGGACAGAAAGGGGGGAGAGAAAGGAAGAGGGAGATGAGGTAGAGACAGAAGAGAGAGAGAGAGACCAGGAGCAGATACACAACAACTGTATCAAGTCACAAGTTTATACAGTCAATGATATCGACTTTTAATTATAGCGCAATAATAATGGTGATGATATGTATGATAAGGGTAGCCTCGAAAACTGGATCTTGATCCCGCAACCTTCAAGATGAGAATACAGAGAGAGAGAGAGAGAGGGAGAGCAGTTAGTTGTGGAGCTGGTTTATCTTCTTGTACTTCACTGCAATTACTGTTGACTCAGTGCCACATTTAGACTTTCCTCGAGTATGCATAATTGACTGAGAATGAAAACAAGTTTTCTTTTTCTTCAAGGCAGCCCATCAGCAAGAAGCAATTCAGACAGTACAGACTACTGGGGAAAGGAGGCTTTGGAGAGGTAAGAGGTCACAGTCACTTCCCTTTAACCTTCAGTATCAAAGCGAACAATGCAGATCAGTTCAAATCCCCAAACATGCGTTAATCTCCAACTTAATTTAGCAAGGACATTTCTCAAATCTCAATATTGAACAGAGGAGTCTGGTATATTGAGCACTGAAAACCGTGCTGTCGCCGATTCACAACCCGTTCAGACAGATTCTGTTGTGCCTCGGTCATGCAGGAAGTACTGAACGATTCTGTGAACAAATCTTTTTAATCAACTGATTCTAATGATTCATTTACACCAAAAAACAACGTTGCAGCAGTGCTATGATAATCCCGCCCACGTTGAGGAGGAACTATGTACGGTGGTCATGGAAAACGACATGTCTGATATCAAATCGAGTAGCGTCGAGCCGAGTAATGCTAGAACTTTCACTTTCTCAGACAGTGGTTTGAATGAATCATGTATTTTTGTTTAAAAGTTATGCACTAAATTATTAAATTACAATAAAATAAAATAAAATAAAATGAAATCTTCTTTTAAAACACCAACCTTTTTCACCAGTAAGCTTCCATAATTCAAACGTCATTTGCTTTTGATTCTGAGGACACATTTGTCCATTTTTCCCATCTTTGCTCATACTGCGTTTGCGTCTCAGGTGTGGGCGTGTCAGGTGCGGGCCACAGGAATGATGTACGCCTGCAAGAAACTGGAGAAAACCCACGTGAAGAAGCGACGAGGAGAATCTATGGCTCTAAACGAGAAAGAGATATTGGAAGGGCTGGACAGTCGATTTGTGGTGAGATGACGACCTTTGACCTCTGGCTCTTTGTGTCCTTGCTGTAACCTGGTTTCCATTCAACTTTTGATAAAATGTCAAATATTTTGTCTCTTCACCACAGAAGGCTAAAAAATAAGAACAATTTCCGAGGAACAAGGCTTTTTTTTTACTTTACTGAAAATCCTCTTTTGCAGTGAAAAATGAAAAATCCTTGGTTGGTTTTCTGGCATCCATTAAAATGCATGACACATTTAGAGTAAATGTTGTGGTGGCATTTATATTATTATAGTAATATTTGCTTCTTACAATTACTTTTAATTTTTTTTTAAATGTTTATTTCCGCATAAATCTAAAATATCTTCAAAATAAACAGGTTTATGGAAACACACATTGTGTCCATTTGACATCACTAACTGTTGCAGTTTTCCTGCCATTGAGAGCAGACTCTTTCACTTTCATTTTGATTCTTCATCAGGGTAGAATGTTGCTCTGCTGGTTAAAGGGATAATTCAGGGTTTGTGTCTTGTTCTAATGCTGCGCTCACAATAAACGCAGTGTGAATTCCTTGAGCGGCGAGTTTACATACAAAGTCAATGCACAGACTATCTTATACAATGCCATGAAAACCAATCAACATTGAGATTCTTCCACTGAAGTCTCCTCTGTGTGATGGCACACAGGAGTTGTCAGTTTAACAAACAGATGAACAACATTTTTCACAATTTGTCACCGTTTTGGTGACAGAGCTGGTTTAGCTGCAGTCTGTCGCTCTCTTCCTTGATCTCTGTTTTTGTTCTTCTCTACTTCATTTCCTCATATTTTGTTATTGAAAAAAAAAGAGATTTCCCATGTGTTTGTGCGCCGAGGTTTTACATCCTTTGACAGAAACAGTATAAAGTATTAACTCCACAATTCTTTACTCTGAAGTTTTTGTTTTTCCCATTTGCAGGCTTATATTTGAGCTGACAATATGCGTCTCAATAGGGTAATTATTGGCTAAGATTCACGTGACTCAGTATAGTATAGTATAGTATAGTGATTTAAATGGAAGATCATTCATAAATTATTTACCTCTCCTTTACATTCTGAGGCTGTTCCATTGGGTCATTATTCACTAACATACCTTATCATGACACATTTTTAATTCCAAATCTGATCTCGGATTTGTTTATTAATTTAATCTATAAGCTTGTTTTGTACTGAATGTCATGTTATTTGACCTCATCTGGCCACTTTCTTGGACACTTGAGTTGGACACCCCCGGTCCAAAGCTTCTTCATGTTCATCTCTCATTTAATGCTTCAGTTCAAGACATCAATACTTAACAATTCCATGACATCTTTTAAGGGAAAATGTTGGACATTGTAAAGTTTGGGTAGTTTCAGTGGGTGTTCTTATTATAGAAAGATATGTATGTGTGTGTGTGTGTGTTCGTATTGGTCTTTTTATGTGACTGGCTGACACTTAAGGCTCAATGCTTTTTAATACATGCACTCCCTGGCTCTCCACTTAGGTGAATCTGGCATATGCATATGAGACCAAGCACTTCCTCTGCATGGTTCTGACCATGATGAGCGGCGGGGACTTGAGGTTTCACATTTATAACATCGGCGAGCCCGGCCTGGAGAGAAACAGAGTATGTTTCTATGCTGCAGAGGTCTGTTGTGGTATACTTCACCTCCACCAGAAGTCAATAGTATACAGGTCAGTGTATTTTCACATTGGTAATGCATTATGACACAAGGTGATAGAAGGGAGGGGGGGTTTGTGTGGTAGTATGAGACAACTGAAAACGTCTGTCTAACAGAAAGATAAGATGTAGAAGATATTTACAATGTTATAGACTGATTTTATCATGTTAGCTTTTTGTTAAGTGGCTCAAATCAGGTGCTCAAACAACGCATCTAATGACACATTTCCATTATACAGTTCTAGCATGACTCAGCTCGAAACTACTCGGTTTTTTTTGCTTTCCCGTTGGAGATAGTACTGATACCTGCTCTGGTAAGGCTCCAAGCGAGCTGAGCGGATACTAAAATGTGATGTCAACAGACTGCCGGCCACTGATTGGTCAGAGAGTGTTGTCAATGGAAGAGTCAAGTGTGTCGTCCTACACAAGAATCCAACTGATCAATGCTGAACTGTAGATCAATTAAAAATACTAAAACATGTGTTAATCTCCAACATTTAGCAAAGGAAATGTCTAAAATCTTCATATTTCACAGAGGAGTCTGGTGTATTTAGTGACAGCACTGTTGAAAGTCACAAGCATGTTCAGGTGTATTTCAGTTCAGTGACTGTGTCCGGTCATGCAGGAAGTACTGAACGGCTCTGTGAGCAAATCTTCTTAAATCAACTGATTCTAATGATTCAGTTACACCGTAAACAACTGCTTTGCCCGTCACTCGTTTGTTTTTGTGCCGCGTATAAACCAACATCACTGCAGTTCCGTGCAGCCGCGCTATGGCGACTCCGCCCACGTTGTCGAGTTATTATGAAGTAATGGAAAACGACATAACTGATAGCAAACCAAACAGAGTCGAGCCGAGTCGTGCTGGAACTGTATGATGGAAAAGCGCCATCAGTGTCGGTGAAAAAAACCAAATGATCACTTTGCCATTTTAATGGTCACTGAATAAACTGTTGTTTTACAGAGATCTGAAACCAGAAAACATTCTACTGGATGACAATGGTACGTACAGCCACACTTAACACCCTTGGTTTGTTCTCAGCTTAGTGTACAATAAGAGATAAATGCCCCATAATAACCTTGAATCAGATCACGCATTCCATGCTGTGCAGAAGGAACACGATCAATATTTTCACAGCACTTTCTGATGTGGCTATTTTTAGCTAGCTGGAAGGAGATGCACGACAACAGTTCAAGTTCTGCCAAACGTGGCCAATCAGACATGTCTACCAAGAAGGAAACAGTTGCTGGTATTTTGACACGAGTGCAAACAAAGGCAGCTTGAGGAAGTGAAAGGCTGAGTGCATCAGGCGTGGTATCTATTTTAAGAAACCTGTTCCTTCACAGGAGCCGCCTTGTTTTTTACTTTTTTTTTCTTTGTGTTTACAAATCCAAAGAGCTCAGGGAACGCCGTGCACACGTTTTGTATTAACTAAGCAAACTATTTTACCACCAGAGAAGCCTGAGGGAAGGGATGTACAGTCCATCAGGCTAAAGAGAGTCATAAAGGCAAATATGTCAACTATGAAACCATTTCAGTGGATTCTTTCCTGCTTGTTTCTCCACAAAGGACACATTCGCATCTCTGACCTGGGCCTGGCTGTGAGGCTGTCTGAGGGGAGACTGGTGCGAGGCAGGGTGGGCACACTGGGATATATGGGTACGTACCACACTAATGACACATCACATGAATGTCCAGCCAAAGTCGAAAGAGAACCTATGAGTCTAAAGCAGCACTAGTGGGCTGGTACTGTCTGGTCCCACTTTTATTGTGTACTCCTCACAAGATGCCGTTATTTATCCGTCCAATTCATTATTATGGCCCAACATAATAGTTTTTCAGGGTGCACTACTTGTGTTCACTCATTCTCACAAGAGTCTAGTGTTTGCATCTAGTGTCTAATGATAATTATTTATTGTTAAAGAAGAACAATATCTATCGGGCAGATTAAACACCAAATAATATGGACTGTGTGGTTGACACTTAAATAATTTTTGGAAATGTTAAGGATAATCTAAACATACAAGTTGTAGTTCCAGTTTTTAGTTGTTTTGATATAGACAAAATATTTAAATACATAAATAAATAGATGTGAACATCACTAACATCTTCTGGTATCTTTAATTTACTGGAGATTTTCATAATTTTGTGATTTCATAATACCGACGTACATGCTTCATATGGATAAGGGGAGAACTGGCACTTTTTGTGCAACACAGTGAGTAACATGTGTTTAGGTGTAGGCTCCTGGTTACATCATGGCTTGTCCTCAGACTGTCAATAACCTCTCCATAAAAACACCCTGGAATATTCCTCTAACGCCACAACTGACATCTCGCAATGTTCCACGACTCATTCACCCTCTCACCCGTTCTGTGGATAGGTGAGCACCCCCACCCTCGAGTCTGTGCAGACCTTATGTGCCGACTGCACATTCTCCCTGTAGCACAACATGTTCCACTTGGTAGCACGGGTTTGCGACCCGGACCGACAGAGGCCCGGTTTCCTCCCACAGTCCAAAAACCTACAGAAATGAATTGGAATTTCTAACCTGACCGTAGGTGTGAATGGTTGTCCATCTCTGACTGTCCAGGCTGTACCAAGAGACTGGCTCCAGCGACTTTCATGCAGAGGATAAAGCAGTAGACAATGAATGAATTAAACAATAAAGAACAGGGTAACTGTGGACACTTCCTTGGCGTTATGCGAGGATGTCCGCTGGTACCTCATACAAGGACAAACAACTGTCCTTGATGAACTCCAGGTGAGAAATCACAGCTACTAGAATGGAACGCGAGATCAAGCTCACATGCACAGAACCGTTACTATCCTCACAATATTTCTACAGCAGGCTGAATTGACACTTTGAAGTGGAGGTTTACAACGCAAACAAAGAAGAACCGCATCCTTTCCAGTATGAAAAGGCCACTGTAGTTCCCCGACACACTTGTGAAAGGGAGGAGATGAGTGGAGTCCTCAATCTGCCGTCTCACCTTTAGATGTTACTATTTCTTACTCAATGGTCCTTTAAATTAGATCATTATAAATGATGATGACCTTGTAAGACTAAAAGATGTAGGCTAACATATGTTAACAAACTAGACAGCATTTCTCTTACTTATATTATATTAATAGTTTTTTGCATTACGATGATCACAACAATGAAAATTCACCTGGATTACACTGGTGTTTGGTGATGGAAATCTCCAGATGTCATAAATAAACCCTCATCACAATGTGCCATGCACTCTGCAGCAGAGCAGACACTATTTATTGATCTGAACACTCATTTCAGCTCCAGAGGTGATCAGCCACGATCACTATGGCATGAGTGCAGACTGGTGGGGCCTTGGCTGTCTGATTTATGAAATGACTGCAGGACAGCCGCCGCTCAGGGCCCGAGGAGAGCATCCAAATACCTCGGAGATGGAGCGAAGGATAAAAAAGCAACAGGAAGAATATAATAACAAATTCAGCCATGACGTAAAAGACCTCTGCTCTTTGGTGAGTGCTCAAATGATTGATATCATCAACTGATATGCAAGATCTCCTTCCTTTTGATTACATTTATAATTTGATTTCATCCAATCATTGCAGGTTATCTCAGTTCCACTTCCTGTTTTGCTTGGATATGAGATTCCAGAGAGCTAAAACCTTTGATTCAACTCCTCCAAAGATTTACTTTGCATATCACACATACACTGCAGGAGGTTTGAATGAAGGTCTATGAGAAACTTAGCTTCCACTTACAATGGTCTCAATCGGGTCTCCTTCAATTCTGAGGAAAATACAAGAAAAAGCAGAGCAAATACTGTATGAGTGGACACTGGTGTGATTGACAGCTTGTACCTTGTCAAATTGTACATCTTGGGGATTCAAAACAGAAGACTACATAGATGATTTTAGAGATATGTGCATATACTTTTTAAGTAAGATAAAGTAAGAGTTTGGATCCAAGAATGACTTGATGATAATGATAAAGTAAGGTTAGCAGATTACTGCTTTCCTAAACACCTGTTCCCTGTAATCATGTACAACGTATAGAGAGTGGATTTAGTCTTCCAGTTGAAAAACAAATTGCTGTTTTGAAGCCTCAAGATTTGGAATTCGCTTGAATGAGCAGAATAGAGTGAGTTTGTGGTATTTTTGGTTTTCTGTTTGAGTCCCGGCACAAATCGCCAGTCTCAAGGCTTCACATTGGGAGCAAACCAAAATAAACTGTCTTACTTACTTTTTCTTTCTTAATCAGGCAAATTTGCCTAATGAAGGTCTAGGACCAAAACAGTGTATGGGATTCTTTCTTTGCCATTTAATTGCATTCCATTTGTAGTCGGAACTCAAATTTCCGAGGTCATGGGGCGTCCTTACACGGGAACTTGGATTTCTGACTCAAAGCAACCTCACCAATCCTGACATGGAATTACAAGACGGCTGTCACCAAACTAACACTGCTACTTCCACCGTTAATCGCGCATCTATAGATTAAAGAACATTAAATTAGTCGTACACATAGTACTGCTTAACTTTAAGCAAGCTTGTTTGTGTGCAGAGAATGCCATGTAAAGCGTCATTATTGACTAGTGTTGCTAACAATGGCTAGCCCAAGAGATGTTTTTTTCCAACACTATGAACTTCTCTATTAAGTATTAGTATATTTGTTTTATACAATTGTTTTTATTTTTATTTCTAAATTGTTTTATTCATTTGTTTTTATTTTTATTTCTCCAATTCTTAGTATCCACAACTGTTCTTATATATATACCAAAAATATAGAAGTATTTACTCAACAAATTAAGTTCAGCAGTTACACATCTTCTTCACTTGAAACATGTGAACAATAAACTTTATAGGCCAAAATAAAAGAGAATAGCCGTCAATAAACGAAATGTGGTTAAATACCCAGTTCAAGTGTAGCTCATGTGCGCTGTAGCCCAAAACACAATGGCCGCTTTACCACAAGAGCCAAAACAGAGAGACGGTAACTTACTTCACAGGTGTGGTCGACAGAAGCAGGAGGAAAGATGATGAGGAGGAAGAGACTCACGTAGCTGACGATGTCGGCTAAATCCACACAGACTCTGCTGTCACTGGTCGTTAGCTCGTTAGCTCGTTAGCATGGTCTCGCGCAGCATCACTCGCTACTAGGTTAGCAGTTAGCTTAACTCCGTTCTTCTTCTCTCTTGAGTAATCCATGCAAACTCACAGAAAAGTCACCATAAAATCTCTCAAAGTGTCCTGGTCGAACACTCGAACACTCGAACAGAAACTGGTGACAGACTTTAATTAAACAGTTAGTTTCACCTGGAAGCGTCTCTCTCTCTCACTCTCCCTTTCAAAATAAAATCAAATCACATCCCATTCATGTGACTATTTCTTCCTCTTCTCACAAAGTTCAACATGTTAAACATTCGCAATCAACAAATTAACATATCAAATGCAACGTTTCAATAAACATTACCCAATATTTCATTGCTGGACAATTGTTTTAACTTAATTTTTAACATGTATTGATGATGAACTTAAACTCTTTTTAACCTAAAATGATGTATATTAGGCAATTCAATGATTCATTCCAACTTATATCATTTTATTTTCTGAATGAATTCCCATTGGCTACAATAATAATCCTAATCTCTCTTGCACAAATACATCCTTTAAAAATAAACAAATAAATAAAATGTCATTTTTCTTTCTCCTTCTATTGTAGCTGCTGACCAAGGACCCAAAGCAGAGGTTGGGCTGCCATGGTTCAAAGGGGAAAGATGTACAGTTTCATCCTTTCTTCAAAAAAATCAACTTCAGAATGCTGGAGGCGGGACTTGTCAATCCGCCATTCAAACCTGATGCAAGTACCCTGACGATTCCCCCCGTCTGAATTCATTAGTCTCACGACGTAATATGTCGTGAGACTAATGAATGAATGAAATCCAAGATGAAAAGTTGAAATGTTTTGACCATGACCTGCACACAGGAAGTAGGTCTTCCCAGACAGGAAGTAACCCGTAACATTGGCATACACTGACCAATCACCAATCTGATCAAAACTTCAGATGTGAGACCAGAGACCCTCCCTGAACACAGGAAGTCGGCCACCCATAACAGGAAGTGCATTGTAACTTAAAATTTAAATCTGCACTAAACTTCACATGTGAGATAAGTGACTCGGCCAGAACACCAGGGCTTACCCGGCCTGTAGATGGGGCTGCGGCTGCGAGGGCCCACACGACGCTGGTTGCAAAAACAACTACCAAATCTGGCTCCAATACAGTGTGTGAGAATTAGTGCCATCTAATGGTAAGACTGCAGAATGCAACAAATGGACGACTCCTCCCCCTCTCATGCATGTCAGTGAAATTCACCTTTACATACCAGACTGGAGTAAACACTCTTTCACAACTCTCCACTGGTTTGTTCCAAAGAACAAGATGGTGCTGCCCATCACAACAAAAACTGACTGTACATTACCACGACTGCAGATTGACTACAACACTCTGAGATGATAATCCGACTATATATAGAACCACGCTAAACATTAATAAGCATGTGTAGAAGCAAACTTGTGGATAATTGTGAATTATGTATGCTACAGTGATTACACACATATACACATGTTTAGATTTGGATGATGAACTGAAACAACTCATTACAGACGTGTGTTGACTGTATGTTTTTGCTCATGTAGCCCAGACAGGTGTATTGCAGTGATGTACAAGACATTGAAGAGTTTTCCTCAGTGAAAGGAGTCACTCTGGACCAAATGGACAACAGCTTCTACTCCAAGTTTAACACAGGCAGTGTTCCTATAACCTGGCAGAATGAGGTGGGTTCATCATATTATTAAAAGAAAAAAAACAAACCGCTAAGTGGTCTTGCTATCTCCCCCGTAGATGATAGAGACAGGATGTTTCCGGGAGCTGAATGTTTTCGGTCCTTCTGGGTCTCGAACTCCAGATCTGGACTGGACACAGACCCCCGAGAGCCCCAAACGCAGTCTGCTGGACCGATTCCGCCGCAGACATGTAAGAAGTTCTCCTCAAAAATGTGTGTACAGACACGGCTGTCGAGTGAAAGCTGAATGTTTCTCCTCCACCTCTCGTCCAACAGCAGAATTCAGACTCATCAGAGGAGAGCAGACAGAGCTTGTTGCCCAGTGAAAGCTACATGAAGTCAGGACTCGTCAGTACGACCCTCTGAAGACTGTCACAGCAGACAGAGTCATCAATGGACTCTAGCTGTGTCTCAATTCAAGGTCTGCACACTTTGCGGTATAAGGAGTCTGCCATCTCTGGCCACAGCCAACCAGACGTCACGTTACAAAATGGGCTATAACTCACAAAGCTCCATATCTGGCATGCAAACACCTGTGGGATATGTGGGATTTCTGGGATAGCTACGGAGGATCCATGTGTAGGTCACATTTGCCTCATTTGGAAGAAGCTTTTAGAAGTACAATTTCTTAGTCACCTCCTGCTTCTAAGGGGCGTCACCAGTGGAGATAGAGATCAAATGCCTCTGTACGTAATTGGATAGACCTGAAACCACCAATGATCCGGATGACACGTGCGGCGCGCCGGAAAATGTGTCAACAAAACGTGCTTCATTTAGTTTTGTAGGAGTGATGGTTATCTATAGATCTAGTAATGGCACTTAACTAACCACCAGCCAGGAATCCAAAGATGGCTGTCCTTCAGTGACTGCCAAAGTAGCTAGACGTCGCTTCTCTGTCATCATTGCATTAAGCCCGCCTCTATTGCGCCAGGAAGTTGGCCAAAACAGAGTGACAGCAAATCACTGGCGGACTCGACAGGGTCCACCCCGGACAGGTCGCCAGTCCATCACAGGGCCTAAGCAGCGAAATAAAATAAAAGAATCACATGATAAGGGTTAGGTCACAGTTAGGCAACTGCAAGGGGTGGCAGAACTTATACCTGAATCACCTGTAGCTCCGCCCTACTTAAAAGTTACGCCTCTGCACTCAGACACATCTCTTTTTTCCATGTTGTCATTTTATTTGTACACGCTCATTAGTTTTACGCGTGCAAACATCGCGGAACGTCACTGATAACAAAAGTGCCAAGTTTTCCGCTGAAAAAAGAGGCGTGACCAACAGACGTCGATGAAAATGCCTCGGATTGTCCTAGAACCAATCACACCAATGAGTGACAAGAACGTGTCAACAAACTTGCTTGTTGTAGTTGTCCAGGAGGATGACGATGATCTGGTGATGAAGCTCAAATCAAAAGACAGCTGCTCTTTGGTGGCTGTAGTCGTCGTGTTAAGTCCACCTCTCGCGTGCCAGGGTTTGTGATTGATTATCTATTTTTTTTGGAGATGTTGTAGTTGGCCAAAATGACACCCATCTTTACTACTCAGCACCCTTCCAGTTACAAGCCAATTTCCCTTCCTCTTGACCATGGGATGACCATTTTGACATCTTCTGGCCGATCAATGCAGCTGATGAAGGATACAGACCCTGAATTGAGACACAGCCGCTAAAAACCTCCATCACCACCATCACCGTTCCACTGTAGCAGCAGAAGACAAAGGGAGAACAAATCCTGTTCCTCTCTTTGTAACGAATCATTTCTTTACAGCTACTCTACATTAGCACTTGTTGGTTTGTTTGTTTTTTATCTAATGTATATTTCACTGTTCTGTCTGTTACATACACTTTATTTCTATACATTTGACAAATCTTGTTTGTAAAGAACATTAATTGTGATATAAAACACAGTATATGAAGCTCCTTCATATAATTATAACCATGTTAACCAGCCAGTTTCACTGCCAGTGTTTGTTGTTTTTAAATAATAAAAAAACTAAACAGTAAAGCTGCTGTTAATGAAATCCTTTAGTTCAATTGTGTTAATGTGTCTCCATATTTTGACAGTTCACACTGAGCTGAACGGGGTTTTTGAAGGTCAGGACTGTGGTGATATTGTACATCTCAAAGTTAGATTTCCAGATTTCCACAAAGAGATAGAGTTAAATTTAAACTTAAGGATATGAATTACTTCCAATATGTGAAAAAAGGTGGAGGACAGGCCCTCAATATGGTTTGGGGAAAAAAGAAAGGTCTTAATTTACAGGGCTGCAAACACACCTGGACCTTTTACTTTTTCACCTTCCATGAGCAACAGTGGTTGGAGGGACTTCAGTTCTACCACTTTTTTTTTCTTATATCTATGCAGTACATTTATTTATAAGGGCAATCAAAAATAGATGTTAATTGCAGCCACTACGATTCGCTGATTGCATCGTTTAGAATTTAAGTTTTGATTTGGAACCTTTTATTAATCTACATCCCTAAATGTTGCACCAGTCAAACACAATGTAGTTAGAACCTTGAGTACTATCCTTACTCCTGGGAGGGCTGCAGCGCCACCTGGTGATGAAGACTGTGCAACATCTCACTGAGGTCGCACGACACCACACACAAGTCCTGCTGCTGTTACTGCTGCTGCTGTTACTGCTGCTGCTGCTGTTACTGCTGCTGCTATTACTGCTGGTCCACAAACCCGCGCAGCTTAGCTCCAGTTGACCCTTGAGCTCAAATGACAGATCAAAGAAGACAAAGATGAAAAACGACCTCGGAAACAGAGAACTTGTCTCAGAATGTCGTGTTTTTAACTAAAATTGTCAATTCAAAGTCTGATATAGTGACAATTTTCAGGATCTGTGGAGCACTTTACAAAGTTACTGCAAATACAGACCAAACATTTCAGTTTTGCAACATTTAACTAGTGAAACAAAGTTAGACTTTTATTTTGAATTATTCACAGGACAGGAAATGTCGCAGCTAAAAACGCTTGTATTTCTACAGCATTTTTACTTTCAGAATGTAAATGCTATGCATGTTGCATATACATGGCCCTTTACATGCTTCATTTCATATTCTTTTTGGTCTGTTCCAATGGTCACAATGTAAGAGCCAGTCATTTGACGTAGTGACAGGCATAAGAGACAAGAGAATGGTATCTCACCCCACTCATCATCACAGCTATAACTCTTTTATTTATTTATTTTGCACAATAAAGATAATCTATAGCAACAATATTATATTGAAGAAGAACAAACTAGCTGACCTCTGAAGTTTGTTGGCAGACATCATTAATAAGGAGTTCAACTTTTCAGTGTCATTTTTTTTTTTATTTAACCCAGAATATAAAAGAGTGAATATTTGACACACACACACACACAGTGAAAAAAACAAAATAAGACGGAACACACTAAAGACTGCAGGATTAACCCATCCACACAAGGACTGTGGGACTGTGTGGCCACATATTATCTCTCAGATTAGAGCAGATGATCAAAAACTACAAAATATACAGATTTTTTACTTGTTAAATGTTCATGGTTGAATGTCTTCTGATGACACGCACGCGGGTGAAGATATGCAGCCATCAATCAGAAACTTTGCTTCACTTTATAATTAAAATCATCCGGTTCACTTGCTTTCAGGAATCATGAGTTGAAATGAGTCACCGCGTGTGGAGCTGGCATGTTCCTGCCTGAAGGGGGAGCAGTGTCGTGCGTGCTGAAATCACACAGCGCTCAGCTCTCCCACGGCGGGCTGCGGCGTCCGTCGACGTCAGTCTCCACGTGGTAGAGCATGTCAGCCAGCGTGTGCTCGATCACGGCTCCCCAGCCCATGTCGCTCATCTGAGGGGGACGAGAACAGAAGCATCCACAGGTGTACGACACAGGAGTTACATTTTAGTTACAACTAGGAAGGATTTTGGGGCTTTTTGGAGACATAATTTTCTTACTTTTAAGCAGAACTTTGAAAGTCCGGCCGCTTTCCGTTACATATTTTTACGACACCTCTGTAAAAATCCATCCATTGTCCATCTTTTTATCCTCACTATCATAAAACAGCCCGGAACCATAAAGGTAGTTCAGCGCAACTCAAACGGATGAAAGCAAAGTTACACAACAGCCGCGTGTTCCGCTTGTGTTGCTTTGTTTTTGTTTGGTGCTGAGTCGCAGATTAGAGCCGTTCCCGATTGTTAAAGTATGGCAGAGGAAGAGTTATTCCTTCCAACAAAGTGCATCAAATCAGTCAAAAAAAATGACCACACACAAATGACTAATATGTTTGTTTGACCATGTGTGGGATAAGCCAGAGTAAAGATAAACACACAGTAACTGCGTCAATCTGAAGTAAATGAACTGCAAGCGTGTCATTTGTGATTAATTGTGATTAATTGCGTGACACGTGTTCGTCTTTCAGTGTGACGTGACGGTGCTCACTTAACGTTACGTTAGACGTCATGTGACGTCCGTTTCATTTATTTGTGTCATTGTAATTTAAACATGAGATAAACAAACCACAATAATAGATATGTTTTATATCTGGCCACATACAAATAGATACATTATTAAAACGATTATAATAAACTTAAACATTTGGTATAGATGACAATTGTTGACTTAAATCATTTAAACATTTCCCCCAATGAATAATTGTTCCTATATAATAGTTGAGTGTATTTGCTACATTATTTTGTTATGTTGGCTTTAAAAGATATAAATAAATGAAACTTTAAGACCTATAAGCAGTGTTCATGTGATTTTACACATTCATAGTATTGTGAAATCAGTGAATGCATAATAATCGTAATATTGCAATTAATTCTCTGACAATAATATTACCAAGAAAATCCATTTCAGTTCGACTGGTGGATGTGAGGTGACGTGACTTTACGGCAGCCCATAATAGCCACATATCGTAAATGATTTGTAACGCGTTATATTATTGTTTTTGTTAAAACAAGGATTAAAGAAGGAGGGAAAGCACTCACTGGCTGGTACTTGATGTCCTTCGGAGGGTGTTTGAAATGTGGTCCAAAATTCACTGAAACCTGATACAAAGAGACAGAGGTGGATTTTAAATAAAGTTAAATAAAAAAACATTCAACTCAAACAAGTCAAACAATCAGAGAGCACATGAGTGTTCAGCAGATCATGTGTACCGACCGTGCAGCCCTTGTAGAGCGAGATCGCAGGAAAATAGAGGCCTTCAAACAGGTTTTCATAGGCGACGCCTTGGTTCACTCCATTTTTGTAGAATATCATCTGAAAAATAACAGCGTATAAAAGTTAACGGGAGTCAACACTGGCAGCGTTTCTGACTGGATTTATATTTGGAGGAGAGTTCTAACCCTGCTGGGCGTCACAGTTTTGAGGCTTTTCTCTGCTTTGTCCACATAGTCCTTCTCCTCAAAGTACAGGTAGCTCTTGAACTTAATCAGTGCCTGCAGACAGAAGAGAAGGTGTCACACGTCAGCACCGAGTGCAATGTGAGCGGTGGCAACTGCACTCAGCTGTTACCTTGTCCTTGTACGTGTCGGGCAGAGCCTTGGCCGTCTCGGTTCCGTCTGGCAGCTCTATGAAGAAGCCCAGCGTGTCTCCCTGACCGTAGGCCGAGGAATAATGCTTGCCTATGGACTGGTGAAAGCGTGTGCCCTTTTTACTGCGCCATGAGTAGCTGAACTTGTCGTAACCCAGCGGAGCCTGCAGGTTACCTGTCATAAAAAAAACATGACGAGGATTAACACAGTGACAGTAACATGCTCAGATGATGCTCAGCATGTGCACCACGAGAAGCAGAGAAAACCACAGTCAGAGGAAGAGGAAGTGACACAAGTAAACATCAGCTTTTTCCAAATGGCGAGAACTGAAAAACACAGAAGCATTGAAAACAGGATGCTGACCTGGCGTTCTTGCTGTTGTACTTGCATCTTTGAAATAAACTAGCTGAGATGTTCACATACTCACTGTTTACTGTGGTGTCGTGAAAATATGTAGCGGGAGTAGCTCCGTAGAGAAAAAGGTGCAAAAAGCGACCAGACTTGCAAATTTCCACTTTACAGCAACACAGTCCATGGCTGCAACTAACTCATTATTTTAATAAGCCATTAATATGTTGATTAATTTCTCGATGAATAGAGTACTCGTTGTTGTTGATCGCTGTTTACTGATGTCAGAGCACATTTGTGTCTTGTTTTGTTCTCAAACCAAAATGATTTCTTTTTTTTATACAAAGAAACCAGACAATATTCACATTTAATTACAGAAAAAAAGATTCAAACTTTTAATGGAATTATCAAAATAGTTTTGTAGATTAATAATCGACGAATGGAATAATGGTTGCAGCCTAACACAGTGGTCAAATGTCTAAATTCTAAATTACTGAAAAAACCACAGAAGAGACAAACTGAATTCACTTTGTTAGAAAATGTCAATGTTATGGATTTCTACTCCGTCCACAGTCAGTCTTATTATCCACGAATGGAACGAGGTTTTATGAGAGCACCAAGAAATACTGACCAAGTGGTTGAGACCAGCCGAGCCTGGCTGCCGTCTCTGTGGGCATTTCATCCACAGTGACCTCAAAGTACCAGGAGCCTTTCCGTACGCCGTGTGACGCTCGCACCATAGAGTAGCCTTTCTCTCCGGTCACTGTCAGGCGGTCGTCAGAGATCTTCAGCTGAGGCGCTGCAACGTCCAACACACAGGAGTTTAAACAACAGTCTACAGTGCAGTTAAAAGCAATAAATACAATAATAAAATAATAATGAACATTGCATTAATTTACATGTTTTAGCTGATTTAGCTGAATTTTACGCTGGTTTTATTTATCATATATTTTCAGAATTTGAGAGCACTTTTTAACTCCGTCAGCTCAGAGTCGATGTCTGAGGGAGTTTTCCAGTTGAATCATGCCGTATGGACTCTAGCCATTTTGATTTTCCTCTGCAACTATCTAGTCAGTATAACCGTAACTAAAATGCCAACATTGATTCCACAATTCTTAGACAGCAGTTATAGGAATATTGTTAAAAATGTAAAATCAGTAAAGTCAGTGTAAAGTCAATGTAAAGTCAGCTGTAACCTGAGGGTTACAGCTATTACACGCGTGTGGACTAGAAATACGTGTTTGACTTGTGAATACCTCGGTCATGTAATGCCAGCAGTACCCTCTCATACAGACAGGCCCTATACAGATCACCAGGGATGGGTTTGCCGGCCCAACAGTCCAACTCAAGCTTCTCTGGGTCCGGGGCGTGAGGGTCCGGTTCTGCCAGGATGTAACGGTAGCCATCTTTATTGAAGGGATGCTCCAGGGGGTAACCATGAGGAGGCAGGCGCTGGGCCGAGAACAGAGGGTCACTGCGATGAGGGAGGGAGGGAGAGAGAGAGAGACATTTAATGTGATATAAAACAGACAGAACATAAACAACATTAGATTGACATTAAATAGTATGTTAGGTAGTTTCTTTAGTAATGTTAACAACTACATTAAGAGAAGGTTTCTGAGTGTACAACAGCGGTATCAGTTTAAATGTATCTTATAATGTGTGTGTGTGTGTGCAGGGATTGTTATTAGCTGTTGGGATGTGAGTGGGGGCACCGGGACCTGCAGCCACCATTCCAAGGAATAGCTAGGCATCCACCCTGCAGAAGACCAGGCGGAGGGGTGTGACGCCCTCTTCTTTGGCCAGGTAACTTCCACCCAAGTTTTCCTCATTCATCAAGTAGGTTAAGTCAAACTGGCAGAGTGCCTTCAGATTTGCCCTGGTGTATCAATTATCTCATTGCACGAGGAAGAATCAATTTGAGAAACTTGCTTGAAAAATGCTTCAGAGTCCACTAAAACCTCTTCAGTCCACTGAATCTCATACGCTGGAGTTTAGATTTTTCAAATATTTACAAACAATTCTGTTGAATATTAGAATAGCATCGTTGCTTATATGCTCATCCCTACTCTGGTGTAAATAAAGAACAACTTACCAAACATTTTCAACTCTTACTGAGGCGTAAAAAGGTTGTTTCTCTGGACTCATGAAATGATTTCTTTTGAAATGTGTGTGTGCTTCTCAAAGAAGGAAAATACACTACATAAATACATACAATAAAATATCTTCTGTTGATAATCTGTATTACATGAGGACATTTACGTGGGTTAGAAACAATTAAATTAACAAATAATTAGGCTTACAATTAAAGAAGTGACTTTTTTAAAAATATATAATTGTGTTGATTTGGTGTATTATTTAATCAATATATACAGCATTTAATTTATAATATTTAGTGACAAACATATTCAACATAATAAATCTGATGATTACCAGGAACAGTCATCACTGATACCTTCCAAAATCCAAAATCTAAGACCACATCTTGTGGGTCAACATATGGTGCCCAGCCCTAGCTCTTACCTGCGGGTTCTCTTCGTCGCACCTGCAGCTGTGCCCTCCTGTTGCTGCTGCTGTTTACGCTTGGCTCCTCTTCCTTTTCCTGGACCAGGAGCCAGAGCGCCTGCAAACACCAAAGATTACACGGCTAAACAAAGAGCAATGAGCTCACACACATGCACACACACACAGCCTTTATCACCCAGTGAAAGCAGGTTATTAGGCATTTTATTAACACAGGGAGACAGCAGGCACAAAAAGGCAGGAATTAGTTTACAGGGCATCTTTCAAACACTATCAGCCTCTCATTACCCCTCTTCAATACACCCCTGCCACTCTGTTCTACCAGGAGAATCATTTTCTCTGAGGACTTTGGAGCGGTGGATTGATTGGTTGCCAAAGCAACGAAAACACCAGTTTCCATTTATAAAAAGGAACGCTAACTGTGAAATAAAGCAACGAATACCGTATATACTTAATGTGTCTTAGACTTAAGAGGGAAAACATTTTTAAGTTGAGGCTTCTGTTTCTTGGCTAATTGCCATTTTCTCAACTATTTGTTTTTAAATTACGTCAATTCGTTGAATTGGAGGAAGAGGGTGAGGTTGACTGGATGAAAGACTATGTAATATGTCACTCTGCTCTCATATGTGTCATGGAGGACAGAGTGTCATTTCAGTGAGGAGGAGGGTTTTTGTTTTGTTTGTTTTACAGGGATATCAGCGCCCAGAAGCAGCAAGCTGGAAAAGACGAAGTATAAATATACACCAATCAGGGGGCAAAGCTTTTAGAAGGGAAGGGGGACGGGCACCAAACAGATGCAGAGAGCAGACGGAGGCGTTACAACTGGACATGGATGAAGTTGCCCACAAGATGCTTGTTGAGGATCGAATTTGGTTTGGAATTGAAAGGAAGAAATAATTGGAACCTTAGGGTCAACTTCTATCCAGAGGGTTACAAGACACAAAAACACACTGGTCAGTTCCAGATGTCAAAATACCACATAGTCACCTGAGAAAGAAGATCCACCTGGAACACAATGCACAGAATCACCACAGTCATCACATGTAACAAGCTCGGACTCACAGGCTACGTCCACACCACTCCATTTACGTTTAAAGGTGCAAAAATGATGCTCCAAATTAGGGATGGGCCTTCACAGCCAAAAGGCCATTTGAGCCCATGAAAGCTAGAGGAACTAATGCAGGGTTCGCAGCAATGTGGAGCTAGGAGGATGAATTTAAGACCCTGGGAAATTCCTTCACTTCAGCAGGACCTACAGCATGTTGAGCTTAGAGGAGCAGCTTCAAGATGCATTCAAGAAACCTTTCATTATTTCTCACATGAAGTTTGAGATAATAGATTAATATTTAAAAAAGAAAATCAGTTTTGTATCTTTTTATTTCAATATAATTACGAATTAGTAACCTATCGACTTTTTATAATCCAAAAAAAAAAAAAGTGATAATTGCTGATTCGTGCCCATTCCTACTCCAAATACACCTGCTGTCCAGATCTTGTTGGTTGAGGTTTTGGAGAAAACAAACAAACAAAAGACAGAACTATAGAAACAATGACACAGATAACTGCACTTAATTTCATAATGGTTCTTATTGGCTACAACTTGACTATCAGCTGACTGTAATGAAAATATAGTAGTATGAATGTCGCCTCAGTTTGGGGACTTTATACTTGTGAAGAAACTTTTCACAAGTACTTTCAGACCTAATCTGTTTGGTTCAGTAAGTGCAGGTTCACACCACATGACTTTCAGAGTGAACGGAGTACATAACATGAAGCATTTTGCATTCTAGAGAATGGCTGTGTTTGAGAAAAGGCTGTGTCACGTTTGTTTTTCTCCTGCTGTCACATGGAAGAGACGATTCTCTCTCGACTCATCAGCAGTGTGCAGTGTGTCCAGCTCTTTATTGTAGCAGTGCTGTCTGGGATCTGTCACATTTCTTTTTACAGTAAAATAGTGTTTTTCTTTTAACTTCTCTCTCAATAACCATTGTTGTTTTCCTAGTCGGGTTTAAGCTACTGTCACTTCATCGTGGTCTCTGGTTGGAATTCTCACAGAATCAGATCTAATTTCTTGCATAAATAAAGAAATAAAGTTGGTGTCAGTTGGTCTCTGCACGCTGCAATCACAGTTACACGTACAATGGCTATTTCTTGCTACTTTACATGTTCATTGTCATGTTCTTACCGTTGAGCCCGCCAGCTGTAGGAGTAGCAGTCGTCTGTTTCTGTGTGTCATATGAGGGTCCGATGGTTCCCAGGTCCTACGAAAAACCAACAGCACCAAATTACACATTGGGGCAATTTTGTTCTTAAGATTTGTCTCATATTTGGATATTTCTTTCAGGTAAAAAGAAAAGTCACTCATGATTTGGTAGAAGTCACATTAGGTCTGCATTGATTGATCGATTACTAAGTTAATTGCCCACTACTTTGATAATTGATGAATTGCTTTGAGGGGTTTAACTGGTGTATATACCTGGTCCAACAAGCCAAACTTGGGGTAGTCCTCCTCTGGGTCTTTACTGCCTGGGTCTGGGTGTTCCTTAACTAGAAAAACATCTCGCTCTTTACTCTGAAAAATAAACAAGACAACCATAAACCTATATACTACAAAAGAAATGAGTCACAAATAAAAAATTCTTTGATTTGATTGTGATTCATCCACTGTTCACCACAACATTACCATCGTTTTCACTATGTTGTTGGGCCAGGTGAGCTTCCCCGGTCTCTGACGAGTTGTCATGCACTCCCAGTACTTGTCAATGAATGGTATGATGTCCTGCAACAAATTGGGGAAAAAAAGAAAAGAGAACTATTACCATAAGAAATGTATGGATTTACATGGATCATGACGATTCACCAGCACTACAAAATAAAAGACACAAGTGTGATAAATGGTAAATGGCCTGTATTTATATAGTCTTGATCACCACTCAAAGCTGCTGTACACAACAGTTTCGCCATTCACCCATTTACTCACACTTTCATATAGTGCATCTATGTGCAGCACATTTTTCTATCACTCATCAAACCACAACCTTTGAGTTGAAAGACGACTCACTCTACCACTAAGGTACCGTCGCCCGTCAATATGCAGACATTAAAAAACATTTACGAGAGAAAAACATTTGGTTTCAAACTCCGTACCCAGCCAAGTTATGGGTACATCTGCCCAAGGGTGTTAAAACATACAGCTCTGCCTGGGAAGCAGCTGAGACTTTTTAGGCACACCCACCTTGTCTTTGGAGAACATGGTCTTTGGGTGCTCCTCTTGTGTTCTGGACCTCCATGTGAGGTTTGCCAAAGCTGTGAGACACATCTCCTTCAGGTCTGAACATAAAAAAGCAACATCAGTTTGTGAATGAGTCAAAGAATTTGCCAGCACTACCACCACAACCTTCATCACTTCATATTGTTCAACTCCTCTTCATGCCTTCTTTATTAAAAAACAAACAAAAACACAGTTTCTATATTTCAGTACTAAAAATATGTTTGACTTATTTATTATTCTTGAAAAAATAAAAATTCACCAGACTAAAAACAAAATCAAATCTTTGTCATCTAGGTGCTGTAGTGTGACCAAGGGGAGACCATGAATGTTAAATGTCATGACCTACACTGTATATCAGGTAAGTACAGACGTAAGTAGAATACAGTACTAGCCAATAATATGAAATGAATGTGGTGATACTACACTGATTAAGAAGTGAGTTAATAAATATAAAAGCCAATACAAAAAAGTGCAGAGTTGCAGAGTTGTACAAGCTGCAGTCACAAGTAGACCATTGATATGTGAAATTAATTTGGTGCAACTATGCAGCATACGAATATATGGCTGCAACAAGTTGATTAATCGATATCAATCAATTACTAAAAGAATCGTCAACTATTCTGATATTCAATGAATCGCTTTGAGTTTTTTTTTTTAACAGAACTTAAAGTAGTTCATGTTTTCAGTTTCTTAAATGTAAATATTTTGTAGTTTATTTGCTTGGTATAACATCATCTAAGATAATTTTGTGATTGCTGTTTTAAAGATGTGCAAATTGACAGTATTGAGAATTGAAATATGAATGAAACTCCACGCATCCCCTGAATGCATGAAGCAGAACCCGTCAATTCAATGTCACATTAATAACTTGACCACTAGGGGGCCTACATGCTAAGTTCAGTTATAAATCTGTGAATTTTTACTTGAATGCTAAAGTTAAAAGAAAATGTGTTGGGCCCATTCATATAATCTATAAGCAACAATTAATGAGTTATAACTCAGACAGTTGAAATCAAACTTTTAAAGGATTTTGACTAATTATTGCCATCATCAAGATCTAAAATATCTGACCATAACCAGCCTAGATGCACACAATGAACACCTACTTGCTTGTTTCCTGAGGAAGTATGTGTTACCACTGTGATGGCACACATTGCAGTGAAACACATAATTGGTCATAAATGGAAGACAAGTCCTGTGGAGGAGAAGAGAAAGGTTGGAACACACAACTGCAGCACTGACCATCATCTGAATAACACATACATTAATGGATTATACATACGCAGTGTCAATGCCAAATGTGTCTGCAGTGAACCACTTCATGCACAAGGCACACTGCAGCTCCACCTCTCCCAGCTGCCTCCCACTGTCTTCGTCCCCTGATCCAGTAAGAGTATCAGCCGCCTCGGAACCTTCACCAGCTGCGTCCTGATGACAAACAAACACAACACTCTGCATATGAGTGGTAGCTCAGCTGTGGTCTGTAATAGATCAAAAATGTGATGAGCATTAGCAAATGACAATGAATGTTGACTAAGTAATGTCAACTTATGTTCTCACTGAATAATGAGAACCTTGAAATGAAGTGTTTTCAACATGTATTTCTAAATGGCACAAAACATAGAATAGCCAAAACAAAATAGATGGGTTTGTCAATTTGCTAATAGCATTGATAGCATCCATTTTTAAAATAATAATTGTTTTACCTTATATATTCCCTGAGCCAAATCTCAATATGCTTGAGGAAAAAAAACTTGAATTACTCTTTTAATAATTATTCTTTAATAATTTAATAATTACTTTTTTTTCTATTTTTGTTTAGAATTGTGGTTGATAATTATTAATATTGATTATTTCTCTTGGTGTCTAAATTCCTAATGTTGATGTAAAATAATAATGATTTATTCTCTAATGTTTCTTTCCTTTATAGTTATTAATCTTGAATGTTGGGGCTGTGGGTGGGGAAGAACTGGATGAAGGGATTTGCACAGGTTGCAGACAAATAAGTTGTACCCACTGTCTAGATATAAAGCAACAAATGCATGTAAATCATTACAATAACATTCAATAATATTACCATTGTCTCTTTGCCATTTGAAGATTCAGTGTCCATGCTGATGGGCAGTTCCCCAAATGAAGCATCCCTGAAAGACAGCAGAATGACTAGTCATAAACTAAATTATGAAACAACTACATACAGATAGTAAGTTCAAAACAACTTGTAAAAAGATTGTCTTACAAAGTGTAAATTCAACAACAGGGTAGTGATTGAATAACAAGCATCCAATGTCATATCCCATTGGCATTTCACTTATAAAGTGATATGCACTCTTTAACATAAAACGTGAAACATAAAATGTACAGTTGAGACTATGACTTGATTTTTATGAAGACTTTTGTTTGTCTTTTTTTTTAATAAACTTAAAAAGCCCAACCTTAACCCGGTATCAAATGTCAACGTCTTTCCGTTATCGTTTTACTTGGTCATTTTAATATTACGTTGACTAACGTTGACGTTATTCAAGAGGAACAAAGTGGTGTGAGGGACTTTAATTCTCGGCTGGGCATGAGTGTGACACTATACGGTGACTTGTTAAGTTTGCTGACAGGTTCGATTAGTCGACGAAGAGACGTTTTCTGTTAATGATGCGCTGCAGAGCTTCAACGGGCCATCTGTGCATCGTTAACGCTAGCTGGCTAGCTTGTACGTCTGCGTTTATCAGCTCATATAGCTTCAAAAACAGCGAGTCTGTAGTTTTTATCTTCACATATAATAACAATAACACCACAACACATTTCTGAAAACAAAACTCTTTGGCATGAAGCACACATACCCCTCTCCGGCCTCCGGTTCAGTTGCAGTCGGGTTACCCGCCTCCGTCTCAGACGCCATGTTTCAAATCAATGAAAACAAAGAAACATCGCGATACAATGCGAGAGGTGCTGAGACAACGGCTTCCGGTCGCGGTTCGGCTCAGCAGCGACACCACAGGCTGAATGATAAACTGGAGTTATTCATTTATAACAGTGCTGTAATGGAGAATGTTTTTTTACTACTCAGTTTGAGGACCAAACTGAAGAGATAAAAAATATATTCTTTGGAGAATAAAGTCTTAACATTATGGGAATAAAATCTTAATATTAAAAAGTCATAATATTACAAGAATAAAGTCATAATATTACAAGAATAAAGTCGTAATTTACGAGAATAAATTAATTTGTTGATAATATTTTTCATCATTATCTAATGTAGTATTATTATTAAATAGCAACAGAATGCAGATGTGACCAGCGATAGCCTGCACCACAACCAGCCATTTCCTCCTCCAGTCCATAAAAGAGATGATTTTCATTAAGTCTGTGTGATTCTGTCTTCCAAACAGACTCAGTTTCTTGCACAATCTTTTCAAAGTCCTGATGCTAAAGATAATCTGGTGGCCATGTGACAAAAATATTAAGTATTTCTTTATTATATGAAACTGATAATCAGACATTTTGCTTGAATAATAATTCTATTCTCATAATATTTCAACTTTATTCTTGAAAGATTTTTTTTAAGAAAAGAAAAGAAAGAAAATGTCCTCAGTTTGGCCCTAATACGGTGTTGTAGGTTTTTGAACACAGATAGAAAAATATAACAAACGAGACAAAAGACAATTCAGTAAAAACATAGCAGTATGTGCAAGCTGGTAGTTTATACAATTTGAAGAGTTAAAGATATTCTTCTTATCATAAATCACTGCTCAATATATAACCCCTCGGGATCAATAAAGCATTCTGATTCTGAATATCAATTGGAAAGCTTTAGCTAACATTTTTTCCAATTTCTAATGTGACTGTTATTTGCCTTTCAGTGCGAACTTCAAAGTTCTCAGTAATTCTCAAAACTCTTCACATAGTGAAACAAGTTAAAGTGAACCTGACTACACAATGCATTCAGTGACCATTTTCATTTAGTAAATAAAAACATTGCTTATTTACAGCAAATGTTTAAATGCTAACAGGTTTTCAATAGAATAGACTTTATTGTCATTGTATGTGCAGTAAAAATAATAATACAAAAATAATGACAGCTGATGTTGGGGAATATTGTGTCCAGTTAATAATGTTTGACCAGAGTGTGTGAGCCACTTCAACCCAAGCTAGAATAAAATGACCAAAGTAGCTTAACTACATCAAAGCCATTTTTCAACATCAAAAACTTCATTCTAACACAATAATATTTGTCATATCTCCTATAAATGGACACCTAACGTCAGCCTAAATCTACTATAGTATATAAATATCTTATGAATTGAACTGTAGTCTTTTTGAATAACAGCTCCAGTGTGTGTGCACCTGACGTCTTCTCTCCTTTTCACACAGTTAAAGGGGCAATGCACCGTAAAAGAAAAAAAGAAAAGAAGAAAAGCTTTGCGAGGATGTGAGACCACCCCACGTACTTTGTGAAAGCCAAACGTTATTTAGTTGTTTGTGGGGGGCGTCCCAGCCCCGGTAAAGATGAGTGGAACATAAAGACAAGTGTGCCAGAGCACTTGTCACAAAAGAGCACGGGGAATGTTAAAAACACCACTGGGTACTGCAATGAAAGCCTCCAGGACATTGTTAGGGAGATAATAGCTGTGTTTTCTCCTCCCCTTTCCCTCTTGCAATGGAGACACATCTGTGATATAGGGAGCCTGTGTGTGTGGCTTCATGGAACTCACTTTTTCTTTACAATCTGTTGACGATAACACAAAATCAACCGATCCCACAGCCTTTATCTTCCTCGACACTTGTGAGGGCTTGTACGGTTCTTCTGTCACATTGTTTGTCTTATGTAACAATGGAACACATTTAAAGCTCTTTGATGCAATTCCTTTTTTCTTTTTTCTTGGTGTCATTCTGGTCTACCGGAAAAAGAATTGTTATTTCACTTTTCTGCAAACCATAGAAAACTGTTTACATTTATAAATCAAACTAATTATTTGAATGCTATAGTATTTACAAAGAGTTTCAAATGTGTCTCCTGATACTTTCGCTACTAACATTATTTGTTCCGATATTTTACTGCGAGTGTTTGGTGTATGCATGACCTATAGGGGGCGTGTCAGTGCATAGAAGAGCCAGCCATTACTATGTGTAGCCATGTGCATATTACATAATATGGGGAACTGACAGCACATGTGCAACAGATAAATGTCTGATAATACAACAAGTGGAGGCGGAGCCTTTTCTTCAGCCTGTGTGGTCAGAAGGTGGAGCTATCAAATTGCTTTTATTGGGCTGTCACATTCAAACACATAGTAAAGTGTGGAAAAATAAACTTTGACGCAGAATAATTTCATTTTTGACAGTAAGATACATACGGTCACACATTTGAACACTCTGTTTGATTCCAGTGGCATTTTCACACTATATTGTTTCTTCATCAGTGTCTTACTTTCCCCCTCCACTCGTCCTCCATTCTGTCCATCTCCCCATGTCCTGCTGAACAAAGCGTGGGGTCAGAGAGGGTCAGGCTCACTGGTGACATCTGCTAATTGTCCTGATGGGCCGGCCTCCATCATCCTTTCAATGCCGGTTTCTCTGTAGGTGTCTGGAGCTGGAGGCACACGGGCAGATGCCACCTTTAGAACTCACCTCCATAAGACCATTAACCCCCCAACTCCACCCCCCGTGGATCACCCTTTACTGATTGTGTGTATTGGCAAACTATATCCAATGATGTGGATTTAAAGATGGGACTGTTTTCTGTAATACTGGGTTAATGAAGCCACTGTAGAAACAGAAACGACTGTGGAGCACAAACCCTTTGAAGAGTAAACACTCACCGTGTAGTTTATACCATATTACCATATATGTAATACTGTGTTGAGGTTTAAAAAAAGAAATACTTCAAAATTGCAGTAGTATGTAATGTTTGTTGTTGTCGATGTTATTATTCTGCATCTGTTTGTCCTTCAGCAGAAATTGTGGACATCACCAACCTGCACATGCAGGACAGCAAAGCTGAATGACGATGGCGGAGAGGAAACAACCTGTTTTGTGTTTTATTTGACACAGAAAAACAGCATAGCAACATGTGCACTGACAAAAATCAAACAGCACTATGTAGAGCTGAATCAATTACTCAATGAATCGATTATTAAACGATTACTTAATTAATCGTCAACTAATTTGATAATCGATGAAGCGATTTGAGGCTTTTTTTTAAGACTAAAACAAGATATCTGATTGTTTCAGTTTCTTAAATGTGAATATTTTCTGGTTTCTTTGCTCCATATAACAAAGAAATCACCAAAAACTGAATCATTTTGGTTTGTGTACATAACAAGACATCATTTCCAGGTTTGACGAACACTGATCAGCATTTTCTGACGTTTTCTAATATTTTATGGACCAAGCGATTACTGCTGTGCTACTGTACATGTCGTATAGTATTTCATTTCCTTCTGTTAGTTGTGTATATCCAGAATTCTTTTTATTCTGTTTTTCTTTATCTTATTCATATTCTCTTTATCTTTTTTCATTTGTGAGACCATTTCTTGTTTTTAAACACAGTAAGAAGAATTGCATTGCAGAGATAACATGTTTGGCGTTTTTTTGCCTTTGAATCGAACACAAACAGGCAGTAAATCCTCTCTTTGGAGAAAACAGCAGTGTTATAATTTAACGATACTTTGTTATGGTACTCAAATTATCTGTACTTTACTTTGTTATTTATATTTCTAGCAACTTGTACTTTTACTCCACTACATTTCCTAAATAATGTGTACTCGCCCGACCATGGCTCTACATTATGGCTCTACATTACTCCACACTTATTTAATACTTTCACTTCTAAAATCTTAAGTACAATAAAAATACGTTTGATGCTTAAGTACAGTAAATGTCATATGATTTAAGTAATATTGTAAAAAAGTGACTTCAACTTCTACCAAGTGATTTTCTGGTAACATACTTCAAGTATCACTTTTAGGTACTTTATACAAAACTGGGATGAATAAAACTTTGAATAATTCAAATTCGTCTTTGTTTTTTTTTCACTTTACATCCAAAGACAGTGCTTTCCAACATTAATCTCCTGTAAGTGAAAGCATGAATGTCTTTACTGTGTGTGGAGTGGCTGCAGAGATCACATGCTCAGTGGTTCTCGTGAAGTTGTAAGTGGCCTTTTAATGAAACCTAAGTGCTTTGTGGTGTCGCCGCTCACCAGGACTGAAGGAAGGAAACACAGCAACTTTTCCCTTTGATGAGTCCATCACTTTGCATCTACAAGCCGCGTTCACGTGTCCCACCACCGTGACATCGCCCATTCACAAATCATGACAAGCTACAGCACAATGAAGAACACGGAGGGGCACATTTTAACCAGATGCACAGCAATAAATAACCTGCTCACTGTCTCCCTCTGCTCTCCCCCGCTGAGCGCACACATTTACATTTGGAAGTGCTGCAGCAGCCCCGGGGGCCCCGGAGCGTGTCCCGCGGACCACGCAGCACAAGTTTCATTGTGGGTAATAGTTTTCAAGTGAAATGTAAATTTGGCACGCGGCGTGTGTGGATATATATATAAACCAGAGTCACAGAGTCACAGAGACACAGAGACAGACATGGACAGTCACAGACACTCCACTGTCAAACTGCAACACGTCCACAGGACGCCGTTTTCTGTGGAGGACATTTTAGACCCGACTAAATTCACAAGGCGGACACTGAGTGAGGAAGATGCAGCAGCAAACGGTGAGGATGAAACTTTATCACATGTTTGAACCATTTCTTTAAAAACAACGTCTAGGTCCGACAGCTGCAGCACCCAGGGCCGTGCGCAGATAATTAAGAGGCTCAAATGGGGGGTTATTAATTCTAATAACCATAGGCCTAACTTAAATCCAGTTTTAATCCAGCCTTATTATGTACTTATAAATGAAAATAAAAAATAAAATATGAGTATGAATTAATAGTCAGATGGCAAAAAGGCAGATGCTTTGCATGAATGAAGATAAATCATATCATAAGTAAATAAATTACTAATAACAAAAATAAATGTAAAAGGAAAATAGGGTGAAGAAAAAAAACATTTGTACATTTGTTAAGAAAGAGGAAGTGTTTCCTGTGTCAGGCATTTTTGTCTTGTCCAGAAAATACGGATTCATTTGCCATTTATTCAAAACATAGTCCAACAGTAATATTCTGCTGCAGTACAGATGTTTACAGCGTGCACTTAATTCAGGGTCTTCTGATGGAACGTAAATAATTCTGTAAATAGTTATTGTAAACTTGTATTAACATGGATTATGAGGGTGCACATGTGTTGTGTACATCATGACAAGATTTATAACACTGATTTGATGGAAAGAGATGACAATTTTCTTTATTGTTATCATTATTATTATTATTATTATTATAATCATTGCTTTGTTTTTAGTTTTAGTTTTTTATTCTTTAACATATTTGAAATAAACGTAATTTATACGTGCATACCTACTTACGGTTACTTTTAAGGCTATATTCTCATATTCTCTTCTTTATCCTACAATCTTGCTGTGTTCCATTTACATTGGAACTTGGAAGTCGGAAGCCATTGTTAGCAACACCATTTGAAAAACATTATGACTACAAATTGAACACAGCATCAAACTTACTGAAGCATGTGATTACATTTAGACAGAGAGAACAAATAACTTATAAGTTTTAAATTCATTTTCTTGATCATGCATGTGTGTGATTTCAGATTCTTCTATCAGACGTGATGAACTCAGAGAGAAGCAGCTCCCCCCAGCAGGAGAATGCTGCAGCCCGGAGGAGGAGGCACTTCCGTCTCCGGAGGCGAAAAAGAGTCGACGCGTGCGCACCGCCTTCACCGTGGGGCAGCTGCACATCCTGGAGCGCAGCTTCCACAGGTGTCACTACCTGTCAGTGCTGGAGCGACACACCATCGCCGCCGCCCTTCACCTCTCGGAGACCCAGGTGAAGATCTGGTTTCAGAACCGCCGTACCAAGTGGAAGAAGGAGCATGTGCACACTGGCACTGACACGGAGGAAGAGCATGGCTACATGGCTCCCTTCACCTCCTCACATCCAGCTCTCTGTCCATGTCCCAGCTGCACTGCGCTGCTCTGCCACCAGGGTGCGCTGCTCCAGCTCTCCACGCCGCTGCAGCTGCTGCCGCATCGCCTTTATTACATGCAGTGACGCGTCATCATGGCGCGTAATTCTGGACTGAGTGCACAAGCATCTCCACAGTGTTTGGAAAACTGTGCGGTGACTGTGTTTGTAAAATGACAATAATTAAGAAAAGTCAAATGTTTTCTACTGTAATTAAACTATAACTTATTTTGCTAAACATTTTTATATTGATGCTCGTCTGCCTGGTTCTTTCTGTGGCTCAAGTTTGACCCTTACAAGAGAAAACAGGGTAAAAGATTAATAAAACTCTTTTGAAATCCATGCACACAGCTATAAGTCATCTGGTGTGTGATCGAGTCAAAACAACTGCAGACTGTTAAATGTCTAAAACACATAAAAGTGTATATTTGTTTTGTGCTGAAATACCATTTACAGCACCACATATACATGTGCACTGTAAAACAATATCACTTTTAAGTGTTATTTTGAAATAATGTCTTATCTTCACCAGCACTTATCATGAAAGTTTATGGACATTAAACAAGTTATTAAGTTCAGCTGGGTACTGGGTATCAAACCCACATGTCCAATGGCAAAATAAAGCAGCACAAATATTTTTAATATGATCCAGTCTGTAGATTAGATGAGCCTTTTAATAAAGGTCTCATGTGTAACTCTGTGCATTAAGCAGTTCCTCAGACTACTGGTCCTAACAAGGTCAGTGTTTATGACAGAAAAGGCTCTAAAGAGGCAACAAGTACAACACACACACACACACACACACACACACTCCAGAGCACATCTGTATGTAATTTAGTCCATCCTCAGTCTTCTCCTCAGATGTCAGGGGGGTTTAAATTCTTGCTAAATATCCAAGCGTCACTGCAAGGAATAATATTGAGTTTGTAAAAATAGAAATTTAGCAGCCACATTAAAACACTCATTAATAACCAGGTGGACAGTTCATTAGAGAGGTACTGGAAACAGATGGTGGCAAAAAGAAAACACAGGAAATGATTGGACAAAATGGAAGATAGAGGACACTCGCACATGCACACACACACGCACACGCTTCGGCCAAAACTGAGGAATGAGTCATAATCTATTAGAAACAAAGAGCTTTGTTTCCACGGTGCTTGATAAAGCACTTGATGATCTACCCGGGAGAAACATGCAAACATGTATCTGCAGGAACACCAGAGTTCTGGTGAGAGTGAGACCATCTTAAAGAAACACAGCCCAGTAGATTTCACTTCCGTCAACGGCAAACAGAGGCGGTTCAAGGAAATGTTGGGGGCCCCAAACAAATGGGTAGTACAGGGGCCCAAAAATGAGCGCAGAATGTTGTTCATGTATTTATAGCTTACAGAGAAGTTAGCCTATTGACAAACTAGCTGTTGTTAGCATTTTCTTTAAAGGGGAGTTTCCACAAAATGATCACTTATGTGCACCAGAGCCCTCTGTTAAATATTGAGATTTTAGATTAACACGTGTTTTCAGGATTTTTAAGTCTTTTTAACTGACCTACAGTTTGGCATTGTTTGGTTTGATTCTTGTGTCGTCCAATGACGACACTCTCTGACCAATCAGAGGCCGGCAGTCTGACGCAGGTACTAAAAAAAGTAGTTATAATGAAAAAAGCAAGGTGCTGAGTCGCACTGTGCTGGGACGGTGCAGTGGAAAAGTGCCAATATCAGTGGACAGGAACTGTTGGAGTGGTGGCCTCCATAAAGCAAGACCCCTGCATGAAGACTTTTTATATTTAATTTTACACTCATACAATCATGTTTCTAAATGTTACACACTGGACTTTTACACAACTAAATGTTTGCAAAGCAGATTAAGGGTAGTAAGCAGTAGCTTTTATCCACTGATTTTTTCCCCCTCTTTATTAGTCCTTTCAAACCAACATTTGCAAGAACGTTTATTACCAGGAACTTATTTACCTGGCGGAAAGAATTCTCTCTAAATATAGTGACTATTCAACAGCTGCAAAATGTCTTCTACCTTTTGAGGACATTTTGGGGTCACATAATTTAGCTGGAAACGTGCTGAGGTTTTTCAAAACAAGTAAAGGGTATTTATAACAATCGTTTGTTATTCTCACTGTTCTTGTGAGAAACGTGTCCTCATGTTTTTGTTGTACTAAGGAGAAATGTGCAAGCTCAGCTGTTTCTCATATTCTTTGTCTTTCCAAATGTGTCTGAACAATCACTCAGCTCCTCTCTGCTCTAGTCCTCGTGCAGACAACTACCAACGACAGTGAAATGTCCTAAAATCTTTCTCCTTCCTTTCTTCCTGTCTCTCCTCCTTCACAAGTAGGAATGTCACATGTGGCAGATGCTCCTCCCCTTCACTCAGAGACGGGTGAGGGGAAAAGGGGGTGAAGGGCCATGAAGGAGAGTTTCTCTTCGAGGGGAGGAGGAGGGAGCAGGGAGGTGTGTCTGCTGTTGTTGAAAATCCACACCAGACAGATGCATTTCCTCTGCTGCAGCTCTGCCAGGACTCCACTTTAAAAACTTCCAGCCTCCATCTGAGAGGAAGAAGCTTCCAGACCTCATCCTTTTGTTCTCTTCCACAACACATCCCTCTCATGTCCTCATGTGAGACGTGGGACAGTCGACGCTGTGCATGTGCAGGTCAGATGTTGGAGTCCACGGTTACTTTTACGACGACAGTTTGAGAATCAAAGCTCTTCCTGGAGTCTGGTCCTTTTTATTCTCAGTCTGGTGTTGGCGTGGATCAGATGAGGGCTGATGTGCTGATCATCTGGGTCGGTTTGACCCTGTGCTGCACACTGGTCTGTGCAGGAGAAGAGCGAGATGGACACAAACTCTCCAGTGATCAGGTTCAGGTGAGAGAAACCAGAGGACGGGTCAAACACAGGAGACCAGAGGAGGATGGAGGTGATGTTCGGATGTCAGATGATCCTGCTGAAGTGGCAGAAGCAGACAAGACAAAGCCAAAGAAGAAGAAAACCCCCGAGGAGATAGAAGCAGGTAAGAAGGAGCTTCGCTGTCAGGTGTGATGAATCATCAGTCTTCTGTCTTTAATTTGAACTATTTATGGCTATGACTGAACAAGTATGAATGTGATTTCTCTTGACCTTTGCTGACTCCAACTCATCTGCGCTGAAGCCAGGACGCTGAGTATACACAGACAGGAAAGGCTCCAATCAGTCTTTGCTCAGTCTCCAGCTCTTTGTGCACTCGTGCAGAGATTTCCTTCCCTCTCAGAAGTCTCTGTAGCTGCATAAAGTCTCAGAGAGCAGCTGGGTCTGGGCTCGGGTTTTTTTTTTAAATACCTCAGTGATTCATATCTACGGGACAGATGATTCAGTCAGTGGGCTGACATTTTCTTGGCAGATGCCGATACTTTGCATGACCTGCCTCCTCTGTCGAGAACACAGGCACGAGAAGTTGTACTCACAACCTGTTCAACATTCTCTGGAAAAAGTGATCAAATAAAGAAACTTTTAATGTGAGAGTGGCGTCTGTGCCTCAATTATTTCTGTGAAAAAAAGTCTGAGCAACAGCAGAAATATTTCCACTACAATTTCCCATAAGTAAGCACACGGGATTTACGAGAGGCCCACTCTCAGTCATAGTGATGTTCTCAATGTTAACTTTCCACTGCATGAAGCAAAACCACACGCTTAGTAGCCAGAGGTTTTCATGTGTGGCTGATTTGTGTTACATAAAAGGCCATAATTAGGACAACTTGAAACCAGAAACAATTTTTCATCTCTTTCAAACTGTGTTTAGTCAAGGAAAGCTTTGCTGAGTGTGCATCTTTTTTTGTACTGTCATATGTTTACTTTCTCTGGTCTTAAAGAGAACATTTGTTGACTTTTTGTCATGTAAATATATATATATTTACTTTTGTCATGTAAATATATATATATATATATATATGTTTATACATTCTCTCTATATATTAATTAATATTGTTAATATTTGTTTAGGTTTCTTTGCAGCATAGGCAGTCCTGGTGATAATGGAGTTGCACATTTTCCACCAAAGGGACTTGCACTGCAAAAACTGATTTTCTGAGTTGTTGAAAATTGTTCATATTTGTTGCAGAAAAATTAAAAAAAAAATCTTAGCTAGCAAGTTTTGCACTAGAAAAGTGATCAAACTTTATGAAACTCATTAAGATATATGAGCTATGTTTAGTTACCAGTAACAAGGTAAAACAACGGCAAATCAGAGCATTCATTTTTTCCTGTCACAAATCATCTTTGTTAGAGTTACGGTGTAAATTGTTCAAGTCAGCTAAATTTAAAAAAAGGAACGATGAGGTGACTTTAACAATCTATACCTTAAATCTAAGGATAATGATTAGTGAGGGGAAAAAAGTCACGCTCAGATTTGCCTTCCTTGAACAAGATTGTTTTAGCTTGTTTGCACTTTTTGTTTTGTGTTATATCGTAACGAGACAAAGTTACTCATATTTTTCACGGAATTAGATTAGATTAGATTATAATTCTTTTTCGGTCAAACAATGTCCCAGGAACAAGGCTTTTTGACTTTCTTGAAAATCCGTATTTTGCAGAGTAATGAGACTTTGAGAACATTTGAGGCCTTGGGGACAGTCTTTGTCCAACTATGACTGCATGCATGCACACACACACACACACACACACACACTCTATTTGGCCAAAAAATAAAACAATTGTGTTGAAACCATAACTGTGACGGAGGAAAAAACTGAAAGTCGTTGAAAGTGAGAGTTTTGGATGTTGGGCATTAAACATGTAAAATACTTGTGTGTTATGCCAAGAAAAGGTGACTGAGGCCAGTGAATCATAGCCACACAGACACAGTACACCCTGGGTGAGTAATGGATTTGGCTGCGATGGATTGTTGTGTTTAAGAACCAGTGGAACATCAGGAAGTATGTCCAGCAGAGGCAAACAAGCCGCCCTCTGTGACTGTGTTGGAGTCTGATGATGGTTCTGGAACAAGGAAAGATCAAAAACACCAAACAAACTGTGAACTGTCTGTAATATTCTGCAGAGTTTGGATGTGAACCCACCTACTTTATACTTTCATGTTCATAAGAAGGTGTAATGGCAAACGCCTCTGCATCTCTGCACGTCTGGAAACACTTAACGGCCCGTTTACTTGTTTGTTTCGTCCTTTAAACTCAAGAAAACATTATATAGTCAAGCATATACAGTACACTCTTATTTCTTATATAATCATTGTGTCATGTTCGCTGTAGAGTTGTCGGCTGATTATTGTGATATTTTGAGTTGCCTTGTTCTTTTTCTATGTATTTGTTTGGATTGCTGCATTGATTGTTTACTGAGTACATACAGTATTTGCTTTTTTGGTTGGTCTTTATTGTGTGTGGGATTAGTGGCATCGTGGTGGGAGATGAAAGTTACATCTCGAATATCGATCACTCTAACATATGGTGAGGCTTAGTCAGACCGTTATAGTCCTGCATGAGGTCCTGTTGACCTTATATGAGTCTCAGTTTTCACTGGCAAGTTTGAACGTAAAGAAACTGTAGATAAACATTTCACAATAAAAGAGCATAGAACTTTAAGTAATAAAATGTTTAGGATAAAAGCCTTTAAGTCGCTTTAATGTGCACACTAACTCTTTCATATACGGCTTTCAAATAACTGCCACCTTTTCCTCTTTTCACCTCCAGCCAGAGCAAAGAAAGTCGCAGACAAGGAGGCCAAAGCTAAGAAGCAGAAAACTCCAAAGCCTACCAAAAAGCCCAAGCCCCCCAAACCCACTAAGAAACCCAAACCACCAAAACCCAGCAAGAAGCCAAAGGTGCCCAAACCTACCAAGAAACCAAATCCAACGACTACAGTGCTGCCACAGACCAAATCTCCTCCTCTGGAGAAGGAGGAGGAGAAACTGCCGATCGAACTGGACTGGGACACTCGTATGTACACTCTCCATTCATTGGTTTAGCAAAGAGATCATTATTTTATATATATATATATATATATATATATATATATATATATATATATATATATATATATATATATATATATCTATATATACTGAGTAAAAAGACTGCATTTCATGGAACCTTTATCCAGTGTTCCTTGATGTTGGGGATGTATGTGTTTAAAAGGAAGGTTTTCCAACTGTTGGATGTTCGATGAACATTATAGAGGATATCACGAGATCTTGATGCAATAAAAAAACATAATATTTCTGTTTTAGGAAGTTTGTAAAAATGGGTCAAATCTGACTGAACACTGGAGAAAGGGAAACAATATTGTTTTATTTGAATGACATGATAAAGATTCATAAATCACAAGAATATAAATGTTGATGAAACACAGTCTCTGTCCATTGAGACAGATGAGAGATGAATTCCTGCACATTAACTGTGTCACTTCATCCCCACAGTCTTTCGACCTGTGACCCCAGTGGGGCCCGGCTGGGAAGAGCCTGTTGAACCAGACTTGGGTAAGAGTGAACTGGTTTCCATGACTACTCTCTTAAAGTGACAAAAAACTCTACCTGCTTAAGTTTATGAAATCTCATGAATATCATTTTCCACTCAGCATTAGTCACCATTTTGTTCCTGGAAAGTGACGTTTTATATAAATTTCACTTCCTTCTTGCATATACCATCAATAATTCATAAACAAGTCATTAATTAAACACTCATTTTGGTGGTTATTATTAACCAGGTTAACGTTTGCAAAATAAAGAGTCAGATTATATCCTACAGGAGGTGGTGGAGACCTAAACATAGCAAAAAGGAGACTGACGACTGCATTCAAAACCGCAACCCTTATGTTGGAACCCTAAATGACCTTTGAGAATACTTAGTGATCAAAGCCTGTGAGCCACTTCTTTTGAGTTGTTTTTGCTTAAATACCAACTTTTTATTTACTACACCTTGTCTTGCTGCCTTCAAATGCTCAAAGTACCACAAGTACTACAAGAACTACAAGTACTACAGTTTAACACTGACCTTCACCACTGCTCTTCTGCTAAATTGGTCCCTTTTGGTAAAGGTGTATAAAACTGCAGCCTTGTCTCTTTGATGCAGGTGACATCTCCAACAATCAGAGCAATTCCCGTTCTTCATTAGATTTATCACTGGAATGTTTCACCAAGCAGATGAAGAGATGAAGAAAGACTCAAATATGACAATACACAGAAGAATATGGACATTTTTCTCTCTTTCTTTCTTTCTTGTCGTCAGTGTTTTTCCCTCACAACGAACTCATCGTCATACGCTTTCATTCTCACAGTCTTCCCTGGTCGTCACCCTGACAGGAAACACACCACAACCACCGAGGCCATCATGTACATACCAGGTACACTGTGGCAGTCCATGTTTTTATTTTATGTGATTGTGTACATGATTATTGTGGGGGGGTTGGGTCATTTTTAGGCACCTTTCAGATATGATTTGGTAGAGAGGTGCAGTGGCTAGACATTTTGCCTCAGTGCAAGAACCGGTTTGAATCCAGATTTGATTGAGGGCATGTCTGTGTGGTGGTTTGGTGAATGGTTGTTCTCTGTAAGCAGGTGAAACTGCACATGATAGAGGGGCATTTATAACTGTGCCATGGACATGGTCCTTGTTCAGCATTGTTGGATCACTTTAGGAACCGTGTAGTGCTCACCAATCAATCATTTAAGAAACGAGTCAACCACATTTCTTTTCCATCAATGCGAGCATAATCAAACGTTTAAAAGTGCATATGCTTCTTCTGTTTCAGAGGAGACCGCCACTGTTCCATATCAATACCCCTGGTATGAAGAGTATGATTACAATGACTGTACGTGAGCCACTGTGATCCGTTCTTATTGGATAAGCTTTATATTTACTGTTCTATTTATTTAGTCCAGTGTATACAGAGATATGACATGTGTCTGATTGTCTCTGCACAGTGGCCGCCAAGAAACAAGAGGAAGAGGAGGAGAGAGCTCGAAAGGAAAAGGCAGAAAAAGGTTTGTTTGGGTATTCATAGAACAGCCACAAGGAGACCAACAGTCTTCTAAAGCATAGACAGTAGCTGTGGAAACGCAGATCTACACAGGAACGTGTTTAGTTAATGTCGTCATTAATAAGTAGGATAGAAATCAAATAGACATAAAAAACAGTTTGGGACAGCAGCTGTGTGATGTCATAATGATCTCAGGAGACATTCTGCTTTCATTATCTGCTTTAGTATGGACATGTTTTGTGTGGCGATGGTCGCGGCGTCCGTGTGGAGAACAAGGTTTACGTGAAAACACTAATTGACGCACGTTGTTTTTCCATCCATTCACCGCAAGCCGAGCGACTGAGGAAGCAGTGGGAGGAAGAGGAGGAGGAGAGGCTGAGGCTGATGTCTGTGCCCGTGGAACCAAAGAGTAAGACGTGTTTTTAATCCCTGATATTAAACACCACAGACAAGGCGGGTAAGTATTTTTAAAGGATAAGATTTTTGCCACGTCCACATGAAAACTGAGAAATGGAATGAATCATTTCACCTGGAGAAAGAATGTGGTTGTCAGTGCTATTATCGAGCAAAGACCACTGTCACTTCCTGCAAACGCTGTGCTCAATACTCTGTGTGACGCAGTGTGATCATGTGACCCCTCAGAGTGTCCCCCGCTGGGTTTGGAATCTCACCGCGTGGACGACGACCAGCTGCGAGCCTCCTCTCAGTCTCACTATGGTTTCACGGCTCAGAGAGGACGACTCAACATGCAGGTAAAAGCTCTGGGCATTAAAGCTCTACTACGCCGATCCAACAGGTTCTGTGTGTGTGTGTGTGTTTTTGGAGTTAAAGGCCGCGTGTGTGTGTGTGTGTGTGTGTGTGTGCTCACACGCAGGGTACGGACGATGACGACGATCTGTACGGCGGCGCGTGGTGTGCAGAAACGGAGGAGCGTAACCATTGGTTTGAGGTGGATGCGCGGCGAGAGGTGGAGTTCACCGGGGTCATCAGTCAGGGAAGAAACTCAGAGCAACAGTGAGTCGCTCTGTAACTTCAACAACACTAAAGCGCACATAATAAAATCTATGCCAGCTTAAGAATATGTTCACTGCGTCATCTCATGTTTAGACTTTTCTGACTGGAAACTGTTCAGTTAGTAAACCACTCACTCTCTCGCACCAAAGCCCAGAGAGAAAATCTGTGTTTTTAGGTCACAGGGACACAGAAGCTGCGGGGTCGTTTGTGGCTTTGATCGATTCAAACACCAAAGACACAAAATCAACACATTTGAGTTTTATTTATTATTTCAAGTCTACGATTGAATAAAGAAAAGTGAGCTTTCATACAAGTCAATAAAGACTTGTGTCATTTTCTTCCCAGTGAGGATTTTGTGTCGTCGTACTACGTGTCCTTCAGTAACGACAGCCACGACTGGACTGTGCTTCACGACGGTTACGCTGAATGGGTGAGTGGACGTTTGAAAGAGGACAATAAAAGATTCTGCTGTTTAACGACTGTGAACCACTCCCACAGCTTTTCTATGGAAACGTGGACAAGGACACGCCGGTGATGAACCAGTTTATCATCCCTGTGGTGGCGCGTTACATCCGCATCCTGCCTCAGAGCTGGAACGGCAGCCTGTGTCTCAGAGCTGAGATCCTGGCCTGTCAGTTCCCCAGTGAGTATCACAGCACACACTCCAACACGTGTTTCTTTCAAATGTGCAACATAGAGTGTCTTAGATCCTTTATTTCAGAAACAAAAATCATCATTTTTACTTTATAATAACTATAGAAACACAAAAAGTCCTCAAAATGCTTTAAATCAGATTGAAACTGTGACATTTGGAAACACGTCACAGTTCAAAGTTCACTCGGCCTCAAAAAGAAGAGAAAAACGCTCCATTTTGTGAATTATTGCTACTTTACTACTAAAAATGTGATATAAAATGAATCACCAACAAAAAACTGCATTGTTTAAAGCCTGAATATGTTAATATGACCTATAAACACACACACCCAGGACGTCCATATAAGGAGCTAAAATACATAACTCTCAATATTCTCTAATATATACAATACATTTATTGATTGTTTAAAGACTAAAATCCACATCCACAGTCATTTCTCATCAAACTCTGTATTGATGTCATCATAATAGAGTGAGTGTGTTGCTTCTTTCAGCCGTTTATCAAAGTGAAAATGAAGTGAACTCAACAGACGACCTGGACTTCAGACACCACAATTATAAGGAGATGAGACAGGTCGGTGTACAGGTGATAAATACACCGGTTATTGTCCCGAACAACCATGTGACCGATCTGTTCTCGTCTCCTTCGTCTCCTCCAGATGATGAAGACGATAAACGAAGAGTGTCCAAACATCACCAGGATTTACAACATCGGCAAAAGCTCTCAGGGCCTGAAGATGTATGCTATGGAGATCTCTGACAACCCAGGAGAACATGAGACAGGTGAGTGACAGACAGCTGATGTTGTATTAGATGTTTTATTATTATTATTCTTAGTATTATAATAATACTAAGAATAATACTAATAATCATAACTCCTTACATTTCAATCCTCCTCTGACTCTAATAATATTCATTGATAAATAAAGCTGTGTGTCATCTGCATAACAATGAATGTGTATGTTGTGCTTTCTAATAATGTTCCCAGTCAGTTTTTCAATTCAACATCTTTCCTTAAAGTAAAACCTTATTTTATAGCCGAATAAAATGATTGGTCCTTTTTAGTGCCAGTAAAGGTTTCTGTCACCAGGTGAACCGGAGTTTCGATACACCGCTGGTCTCCATGGTAACGAGGCACTGGGCCGAGAGCTTCTCCTCCTGCTGATGCAGTTTCTGTGCAAAGAGTACAACGACGACAACCCCAGAGTGCGCCGCCTGGTGGACGGCGTGAGAATACACCTGGTGCCCTCACTCAACCCCGATGCTTACGAGCTGGCCTTTGAAATGGTGAGATGAGCCTGGTGCTGCCGCGTGGTCACATGTGACCAGCGGCTTTTACATTTATACCGCATCAGTGTTTTAAAATATGAAATATTATATGAAAATGTACGTCTCTTATTCAGTGTAATAGTCACTTTGGGTTCAGTGAGGTAAAAGAGCAGCTCTGTAGAGGAAACGTTGAAAGTCTGAAAGTTTGAGTTTTAGAATACATATTTTCTTTCATTTAGTAAATGAGTTACTGGTCTAAAATGTCAGGATAGACCTGATTCAGGTCCCCGTTTCTGTCCAATCAGGGCTCAGAGATGGGGAACTGGGCACTGGGCCACTGGACCGAAGAGGGTTACGACATTTTCCAGAATTTCCCAGACCTCAACAGCATCCTGTGGGGCGCGGAGGACAGAGGCTGGGTTCCTCGTATCGTGCCCAACCATCACATTCCCCTCCCAGAAAACCATCTGAACTCCTCTGTGAGTTTGTTGTCAAAGAATCCACAGCAATGTTCTAACATTCATGTATTCATTCTGTTCTGTTCTGTTCTGGTCTGGTCTGGTCTCACAGATGGCCACTGAGACCAAAGCCATCATTTCTTGGATGGAGCGCAACCCATTTGTGCTTGGAGCTAATTTACAAGGAGGAGAAAAACTGGTCGCATACCCTTTCGACATGCAGCGCCCCCTAGTTTCTGTAAGACCATGTCATCATAATCTTTAAATGTACCAGGAACCGAGCACCTGTATAATAACGCCGCATTGCCCTGATTAAGTTAACCGACAACAGGCGATGGAGGAGCAACGGCGACATGAACGAGGAGACGTGGGCTCGCATTCAGCGGCAGAACGAAGGAGCGCCGAGGGAGACGCCGGACGACACCATGTTCAGATGGTTGGCCATGTCGTACGCCCACAGCCACCTGACCATGACTGAGACCTACCGAGGCTCCTGCCACGGCGATGATGTCACAGGGGGGCAGGGAATCGCCAACAGAGCCTCCTGGAAGCCGGTGGTCGGCAGTAAGTGTTGAAACACAGCCGAGCCATATAAAAGGACTGGATTTGTAAATGAGCAATTTTCCACATTGATGTTTCTCGTTAGTGAGCAATCGACTCCAAACCTGAATCCAGAGAATTTCTGGAGTTCAATTGAAGTCTGAAAAGCAGCTTTCGTAAGTTTGTGTCACTTCAATCCTTGCGTAAACTCTGTGTCCCACTGTCTCTCAGGTATGAATGATTTCAGCTACCTGCACACCAACTGCTTTGAGCTTTCCATATTTTTGGGCTGTGACAAGTTTCCCCATGAGAGTGAACTTCCCCTGGAGTGGGAGAACAACCGCGAGGCTCTGCTGTCCTTTATTGAACAAGTGAGAATGGGATGAGATAACTGAATGTTTCCCTTCCAGCAGGTTCACGTTACTGTGGTCAGAATACATTTAATGTTGATTTACATGTCTTTTGACAAAAAAAGTCGTCGCTAGATTTGTCGCTAGTTGCTTTTGACAAAAAAGTCGCTAGATTTGTCGCTAGTTGTTTTGACAAAAAGATTTGCTCTCTACAAAAAGTTCTAGATTTATTAAGCTAGTTGCTTTTGACAAAAAGTCTCTAGATTTGTAAGCTGACAAAAATTTGTCGCTAGTTGCTTTACGCTAGATTATTAAGCTTCTGACAAAAGTCGCTAGATTTGTGCTAGTGCTTTTGACAAAAAATTAGATTTGTCACTAGTAAGCTTTTGACAAAAAAGGTCACTAGATTTGTTAAGCTAAAAAATTAAGCCAGATTTGTAGCTAGTTGCTTTTGACAAAAAGGTCGCCAGATTTGTCGCTAGTGCTTTTCACAAAAAGTCGCCAGATTTGTCGCTAGTTGCTTTTGACAAAAAAAGGTTGCCAGATTTGTCGCTAGTCGCTTTTCACAAAAAGTCGCCAGATTTGTCGCTAGTTGCTTTTGACAAAAAAAGTTGCTAGATTTGTCACTAGTAAACTTCTGACAAAAAAGTCGCTAGTCGCTTCTGACAAAAAAGTCGCTAGATTTGTCATTAGTCGCTTCTGACAAAAAAAAGTCGCTAGGAGGAGTTGGAAAGTCGCCAGATTTAGCGACAAATCCGCCAAGTTGCCAAGTCACATTACAAGACATGTATGAATCAAAAAGTGACACTCAAACATAAATTCGAACATTAACGATCCAGGGCATAACATCTGTCTGTCACCACCTGAGGAATTCTTTTACATGACTTTTACCTATGCAGGTACATAGAGGGATAAAGGGAGTAGTGAGAGACGTGGAGGGAAATCCGCTGCCCAACGCCACAATATCTGTGGATGGAATACGCCATGATGTCACAACAGGTAAGTCCAGAAACGCGTCATTTAAAAGGTTTTTGTATTTGAATGAAAATCCAGATCCTCGCCCGTGAGCTCCCCACAAATGTCATTTTAGCTGCAGGTGGTGATTATTGGCGGCTCCTGAATCCGGGGGAGTACAAGGTGACGGCCAAAGCTGACGGCTACACGCCTCAGACCAGACTCTGCATGGTGGGTTACGACTCCGGAGCGACTCCATGTGGATTCGCTTTGGCCAGATCCAACTGGGATCGCATCAAACAGATCATGGCGCTGAATGGCAACAGGCCCATTCGACTGGTCCCCAAAGCGAATGTCGTGAAAACGACCGTGGCCAGCGCGGTGGGAGTGGGCACCACTGATCCCGGGACAGAGAGTCACGCCAGCTCCCAGAATGCAGAGCGACTGAGGCGGCTCAAGCTCATGCGTCTCCGCAGGCTGCGTCTGCAGAGATTAAGAGGCCGCTCGAGTACGACTACTACTCCCACTACGACCACCACCACCACTACAACGACAACCACCACCACAACTCTGCCGCCAGAAACAGAGAAAACAACGTCCTGGTACGACTCGTGGTTTCCCGTGGACGACTGGTCGACCGAGAACCCGTTTGACAGCATCGTCTTTGACTCCGTGCCCACGCAGGACTATGCCTTTGAATTCACCATCGATTGATCTCTGCACTGTACGAGTCATGTGACACACAAAGACCTTACTCACCACTATGTGATGCTGCAACAACATCACAGCTTTATAACGCTAGAAACCTGATACTGACCGCAGACCGGATATAAAAAGTGCACGTAGTCTTCTGTTTTGCAGCTTATTGTTGCAAATATAATGCTTGAAAGAAAGTCTAAGGGAAAGCCTACAGCCATGTTTCCACCAACTGGAACGGTTCAGTTTGGTACAGTACGGTACGGTACACCCTTCCCCTGAATAAAATAGCCTGGCACAGTCACGGGTGGAGCTCCACTGGCTCCCCCCGTGACAGAAAAACATCACTTGCTTGCGATAAGTGTAAATATGGAAGTGGAGGGAATGGCCTGCAGTCTATTCTCATCAACAGAGCAGGAAATAAAGAGCTGCTCACTGTCCTTCACTGTTTATCGTGTCATGTGATGGGGTTTTTTTTGTTGCTGCGCCGGTATGATGTCGCGCTCCGTGGCCTTCGGGCACAGTCCACACGCCGCACCGTATCAGTATCAAACCGAACCGTACCACGCTCGAAACGCAGCACATGAGAACATTTGCTTCTTCTTCTATTTTCCTGAGGAGTTCATGGTCTCAAATGCTAGTTTCATGTCTTTATTTAAACAAAATACGACGCTGAAATGAAGTCAATGCAAGGCACATACACGTAGCGGTGGGTGAGGTCATGTCCGTGCAACGCCGTCACGGTGATTCAGTAACATCGCAAATCTCAAAGGCTTCAAAGCGGCGTCAGCTTTGCATGCGGACGACTACGTTGACATTTTATACACAGTCTGTGGAACTGACAGTTACACACAGCACAGCAGGAGCAGCACGAGCACAGACATCAGTGATAAAAGACTCACCATATGAAAGCGACACTAGCAATATATTACAGTCAGATACAGTGATTTACATCAACACACAAACTGATGCATTAACCACCTACTTATAAAAACTCAATGAGAGCAGACACATGCAACCCTCTCTCACATCCTGGTCACATGGTCATTAATTGTAAAATGTAGTGTTTATAGACTGTATAGGACTTTTCATTTGTGTGTCTTCATCAGATAACCTTGTGTGCGTCAGTGCCTCACTCTGAACCACCTCAACGAGGCCCCTTTAAGTCTAGAAGACATTTTTGATTTTTAGAACAGGTGTGGAGCAGAAAGCCTCTGTTGAGCAGAGACTAGAAGGCTCATGTTTATTTGGGTTTCTGTTCAAACAAACTAAATATGACAAATCACAATACAAACGGGATCCATGTACATGGCGTCTTTCTGTTATAGCTTCATGATGTGATTGCTGGTCACAGTTAAACTGAATCAATGTAGTGTTGAATGCATTTTATTAAAATAGTTATTTTCTAAAATATCTGTCCTTTTATGTGATTTAAAGTTCCTGATGAAGGATTAAATTCTGCCTGATAATCGGATTATATTACAGCCTGCAACTCTGATCCAAACACTCAAGAGTCTCTTCATTTTCTTTACTTTATTTTAATACAAATATTACACAGACATAAATTGTACTGCTTGTGAGACAGTAGGTATTATTACTGTAATTCTCAGTCTCCGCTCACGTTCCACATCAACATGTAAGGATTTGACAGAAATCCTTGTTCAAACTTGATATTCCTCATATTTCCTACTCCGTCCACACAAGTCAGTATAAGTCCATTTTGTCAGTGTCCTGTTGAGCGTGTGGAACAAAGTCCACACGGCTGATATTCGTCTCACCTGGGGGACAAGACGGAGACCACACTCTGTCCTCTGCACCGCTGAGAGAGACAGTGCTGCAGCAGCTATGACTTGCTCGTGTTGCCTTTCCTGCCTCTGCCTCCGCTGTATCTGAAGCTCTTCAGTGGGTTTGCCCCCTTGATGTTCTTCTACAGAGACAAAATAGATTATTGGATTGCTTCAGTCAAACGACTAATGCAGCATTTGTGAAACAGCATTTGTGAAACAGCATTTGTGAAACTCTTTGTTTGTTTGTGGTTTTATTTGACTTCATTTTATTTCAGCCCTACACAGCACATCACATTTTATTTTAAAACACAAATGATGACAATAAATGATAAAAATTACTAGAGCAACAACAGATGTCACCATTACTTGATTTAACAATTAATGATTTTACACATTCATAGTGTTGTGAAATAAATTAACGTATAATAATCGTGATATCGTGATTCCTTCTCTGACAATAATCGTACAAAGAAAATAATAGATATAAACTATAATTGTGACATCCCTACACAACAGTATTTCTTTTATAATACACATGTATTTGATTTTGCTCATTGTAAAAAACACAACCCTCAGTCTATGACACACCTGTCAGTTTGAGTCTCACCTTAAAACTGGTCTTAACGACTCCTTCAGGTTTTGGCGTTTCCTTCCTCTTCCTCCTCCTCCTGCTGGACAGTGGATTGACCACGCCCCTCAGCGACTCAGGAACTGGAGGAGTAAGTGATGATAAGTCACTCAGGCAACTTTGCAGCAATGATACTGTGAAGTGTAGTGTGTGTGTGTGTGTGTGTGTGTGTCTCACTGAGGTACTCGGGGACGTTCCTCAGGTGAGGTTTGACGACAGCAGGATGGAGGTCTTTGTCGTGTCTGAGCAGCTGCAGATCTCTGGGGTTATCCTCGAAATATGTCTGAGCAGAAACATGCCATCAGTTAACACATACTGCACTGTACGTTAGGGCTGAAACACTTACTCCATTACTGAATTAAATCCTTTAATAGGTTTGAGTTTCTTTGAGTCATGAAATCATTCACACGGAATCATTTTGGTTTGTGGACAAAAACGAGACCTTTCATCATTTCCAGGTTTGAGAAACAATGATCGACATTTCTGACAATTCTGTCGATCATTGGACCAAATGATTGAAAATCATCGTCAGATGCTTTTGTGCTGTGGTCCGACTCTCCCGTCATCAATACAAGATCCTGGTGAACAATGAATGCAACACTGGACGCAAATAAATCTTGTGACATTGCAGAAGCTTTTTGAAACATTGCCACAGTGAATGAGTGCTGTAATCAAAGCTGGAGGCGCTTTTTCTTTTGTGTGTTGACAGAGAGAACGCAGCGACGAGGAAACCAGGATTGTTTATTTGTGACACACAAGAATCGTTGTCATTTAGAAATGAGATCACGTGTGGTTGTGAATCGAGACTGTGATTTTGTAACGATTTATCGTGCATCCCTACACAGATTATACTGCATGAACTCAGATTAGTCACCGTCACTCACCTTGAGTTTTTCAGAATTAAGCAGCTCCTGTTTAATCTCCTTCAGCCTGGCCTCCCTCACCGCCTGCTTCGTCACTGAACGCATGGCGTCCTACGACAAAACAAAGTCCCGAAAAGCTCAAATGAAACTTTGATCATAACATACGACTTATGTGTTAAAGATGATGAGCGTTCTTTGTGCCACTTGTTGCATAAGATCAAAAAGAAATGGGGTGAGCCTGAGGTTTACAGCGACACCTGACATGGTAATGAAATGATGACGTGTGTGTGTGTGTGTGTGTGTGTGGACACTTACCCTGCACCTGTACCTGAAGCCTTCGATCTCCTCCATTTTAAACTCGTAAGGTTTCAGGACAGAATCAGCATGATCTAAATAAAAAAACAGATGAACAGAAACATCTCCTGATTATCAGCGTTTCCTTACAGAGCAGCAGGAAAGTCACTGGTGAAGCTTTCTCTCTTTTAAACCTTTGGTCAGAGCCATGTGAGCATTACTAATCAAAGAAAAAAGCCTTCTTTTTACCTTTTCATTTTCATTATATATCTTTTGATCCCTTAGAGGCTTTGATATATTCTGTGAGCACACATGGAGCATATACTTTTTCTTTTTATTGTCGGCTAATTGACTTTTGTGTTTTCGGTTCAGTTACAGAGAATCACGAGTATGAGCAGGTGTGGGTTTTAAAAATAGACCTGTGGGACAGATGTGATATTCACCTGTCAATGCAACATGTGCTTCTTTAAAAATAAGGCAGTGGGGAATGAAGTAAACACACCAAGCAGGTCAGTCGTCACGCCCACCCTGGGGTTTGTTTCCTCCAGTGTTCACTCATGTGTGATGACTCGCATGACATCGCCCATTATATGTTTAAAGTAAAAACAAAAATAGAATCTCCTCCGTTACCTCCTGTGAGAGCCTCGTCCACTTCAGACAGTAAACCCAGCTCAGTGTGGGAGATGAACGATAGAGCAGTGCCTGGGTTGTCTGCTCTCGCCGTTCTGCAAAATCAAACAAATACTGACCATGAGCGACGAGGAACCAGAACCTACAGCAAGTGTGACTGCAGTGCAAACACCGCTCACCTTCCAACTCTGTGAATGTACGACTCCACAGTGGTGGGGAAATCAAAGTTGATGACACTGGCAACATTTTGGAAGTCTACACCTCTGGAGACTCCATACTCGTTGTCCTTAGACCTTAAAAACAACATAACAAAACAGGAGACTTTAAATCACTTCTGTAAAAAGTATCACCAACACGTGGAGATACTTTTATTTTATTTTACTTTGCTGCTTTATTACTCTTTGTTTATGGCTGCATAATTACTTAGTCAATAAATAACTTTTTCAATAATTGTCTGGGACAACATTTGTGTATACAACATACAAAATACCATGGTGAGAATTGTCATGAACTGTTTTTTTATATTACTACCAACAGCCAACAATGACTAGCCCTATTCACACATTATACAACAAACATTGATGACAATAGTGGTGAATAATAACATAATAAGTTGAACGAGGGAGACTCACTTTCCTCCTTTCTCTGTGGTCTTCTTCTTCTTCCCTTTGCCTGCAGTCGTCTGTGGCGCTGCAGTGGGATCAGCCAGACTCTGTTCATCTGTGGCAATGATGTAGTTGTAAAATCCCTGGTTAAACTGGGTGATGATGTGACACCTGCAGGGAGAAAAAACATCCAAAGCTATTGAGTGTTTACTTAAGAGTACAGGGGAAGATTTTCTGCTGCTTACTTTGGAACGTTAGTTCAATGAGAGAAGCCTCTAAGATGCACGACCAGATTCCGATTTCAGTTCACACTACAAGATTATCGGCCTGATAATTTGGTTGCTGAGATTTGAAAGTCACAGCCAATAATCCATAACTGCCTCTTGAGCCACAGTCACTGCTATACACCACGTGAACCAGCTGTCAATCACATTTTAATTCAGTAGGTCATCAACCTAATTTGGCAAAATGGAGACAATTGACAGGAATGCTGATGTAATTTTGCACCATATTACATATACAGTTTTGTTTAGGTAAGAAAGAAATAAGAGATCAGTTTATCCGCATAAAGTACGTTAGTATGGAGCCAATATTATAGCAGTTACACCTGCATCTGTGTAATTATATTTCTATCTGGGTAATAACATTTAAAAAAGTTTCAAGTAGTACCAGGGAAAGGTTTTTGGGCCGTATCAGCCGGCCTCTATCACCAAGAAAATATTAAATTGAGCTTTAATTCAGGCACGCTAAATGTCTCTACATAAGTGTGTGTGTGCATAATCACATCTGTAAACGTGTAAATAATCTGGATGCATTTTGAGGGGATTTCTGCGTTTTTTTCAAGAATACAAATAATATTTTTAAAAAAAAAGACATTTATTTTCATAGTTAAATTTTACATTTTTACATATTTATTTACAATAGAATTACATTAAAAGCATTTTTGCAGCTGTGGCAGGATCTGTGACGTGACCCTTCATAAATCTGGTTGACACAGTGGAGCTTACGAGTGTTGTTGGCTCTTGAGGGCCGTGCACTGCCGTCGTGATGCACGCACAGCTTTTCCACATTTTCTTATCTGGCAGGCGTTCATCACTTGAACACTGGACCTGACATAGTGACTGTAGGGGTACAGGTGGGTGATGTGCCCCAAGCTGGTGAACTGATGCTGCATCAGCTGTAGAGGTGTGATCCTTTTGGCTACGTCCAGCTGCAACATTTCTTTTAGCATGTCTACAAACATGCACACATCTTTCTTCTCTGGGTAGCGATCTGTTCCTCTGTGGCTGCTGAGGAGCCTGGTGTGAAGGAGGTCATTCAGTGAGGAAAAGTTTGACATCGGCTTTGTCGCCGTGATCCCCGTTTCTCGTTGGAACTGCTCTGGCGTCTTGAGTTTCCAAAGATAGTTGCCGTTTCTTTGGAAAAAGCAGTCAGTTTTGCAGCCAGCGGAGAGCAGTCTGTCAGGTGGCTGACCTTGAACCTGCGTTATGTTCCTGATCACATCATACTCACTGTTACCGAAGTAAAGCAAGTGACCGAGATACAGGAAAGCTGCTATGCATCCAAGAGACCACATGTCTATGGTCCATGAGAGAGTAAGTCCCAAAATGACCTCTGGAGAGCGGTAAGGACGGCTCTGGACGTATGAGCCAACGGCATGACCAGACTCAGGAGCCGAAAGGCCAAAGTCAATAACCTTGACTCTAAAGGGCTCTTGTTGTTGGTTCACCAACATCACATTCTCCAACTTGAGGTCTGCATGTATTATTTTAGCAGCCTTCAAGTGGTGCAAAGCATTGGCAAGCTGATGGACAATTGGTCTGATATGCTTCAAAGGCAGAGGATGGAATTGTCTTTCCTTCATATAGTCAAAGAGACTTGTGTCCAGGTGCTCAAACACGAGACAAAGGTGTCCTTGGTCGACAAAATCCTCGTACCAACGAACAATGTTGCACCGGTCTGGGTTGAGTGATTGCAGTCTCTTCAAGGCAGCCACCTCAAGCTCAGCCTGCACATAGTTGTCATCAGTGTTCATCATCTTGATGGCCACAGACTTCATGTCATTGATCCTCACATACTTTGCAACAGTGCCAAAGGTGCCCTGCCCCAGGAAAGACTGCACCCGGTAGCTGCAGGATTCAGAGACGAGCAAATCTCCACCGTGGACAGTTGAGTTAAAGTTGAAGGCCGTGTCAAGCTGGGCCTCCTGCTGCTGAGAGCTCAAAACAGGCATGGTGGTGACAAGATCTGCCAGTTCTGAAGGCGCAACGTTGAAGAACACTGAAATGTTTAGAATGCTCTAAGAGTCCTTTATGACCCTCCCATACGTCCTTTAATGCCTTTCATGTCTTTGATGTCGTGTGTGTGTGTTGGAAAAAATGACATCACGCGATGTCATAAAGGCCCCTCCCATACGTCCTTTAATGCCTTTAATGTCTTTGATGTCCTCTGTGTGTGTGTGTGTGTGTGTGTGTGCATGTCTTTGAAAAAATAGGGAGAAGGAAGTATTTATCTTTCTTACCTTCTATGAGTTACTGCAAACACAATTTGCAGACATTAGCTACCTAGCAAGTGCTTACTGCTAGCTAACTTGTTGATAAGAGCGATCATCTTCTCAAACAACTTGTTTTGTCCACAAATCAAAATTATACGATTTTAATAATTCTTTGTTTTACAGAGTAAAGAAAGAAGAAAAAACTAACTTTTAAGAGAATTCAGTGTGTGTGTGTGTGAGTGTGTGTGTGACACCAACATCACCTGCACTCTCCTCTTACCTGGACTGAAGAGGCAGCTCAGAGTTGAGCACGCAGGCAGGAATGGCAAACTGTTCCAGGAACAGCTTCAGTCTGTAGCATCTCTCCACGGTCCCCACAAAAACCAGCGTCTTTCCCTGCACCAGTCGCAGCTTCAGCAGCGTGTAGATGAGCAGAAACTTGTCCTCCTCCTCGCACTTGATGCTGTACTGCTGGAGCTGGCTGCTGTCTGGAAGCTGAGAGCCCTGCAGTTTCAGAATCACCTGAGAAAAAGCAAACATCACAGGGATTCAGACCAACGTCAGGACCCAGAACACACGCTGTGCAGCTGCTGATATATGGCAATGTACAGGAAACCTCTCTGAGGCTGAAGCAATGACATTACTGGGTTGTGAAGCAGCAGCTCCTTCAAAGCCTGAACATCTTCAGTGAAAGTGGCCGACATCAGGAACGACTGGTAGATCTTAGGCAGATGACTATGATAAAACAAACACAGCATGTTGATTTGAAAAGAAACACCCATGAGCTTTTTTTATTAAAAAAAAAGGAATGTGAAAGACAGCAGATAATAGAGGAGAAAATATAAACAGTTCAACTTCTAGACAAAGTTACTTTTGTAAAATGTGATTGTTTACATTTATGTCTTAGTAAAAGTGACAGGTGTAGCTGAGTGAATCAAATCACAACATGAAATCCAATTTTAAACTTTTAAAAATAAATATTTAGTGTAAAAATATATCAGTGTATGGATCCTAAAAGTGTAAAAACACTTTCACATCACTGTGAAACTGCAGCTCTTCAGAGGACGTCAGCTTCTCCTGAATTAAGTCTCCACATGACTCTCGCTCTGTGTTTCTCAGTATATCAGTTATTTTTGAATTTGTGTCTGCGGTGACATTCCTGCAGTGCACACAGAGTGACACACTACGTCACAACTAAGCAGACGAGCGGAAGAAGCACAAAGCGAAAACAGCATTATAGCTGAAAACACCAAGACGAGGTACGGGAACAACATCGAGAGTCGATTAAACACCAATATTAATGCAACTCTCACCACAACAGGTTCTTCAGGTCCGCCTCAAACCCAAAAGAGAAAAGCAGGTCGGCCTCATCCACCACCAGTGTCTCCAGCGATGAATGCAGGACCAGGTTCTGGGCGTTGAGGTGAGCCAACACACGCGATGGTGTTCCCACAACGACATCAGGCTTCTCCATTAAGATAGGTCTGTCCAGAGAGCAGCAGGCAACATGAAACCTCCTTATTATTTCTACAGAATAGTACAGGTGCATTTTTGATTTGACAAATGTCAAATTGATTAGCACCAAATTCAGGGGTGAACACAAACATGGTGGTGAGGTTTTTTACATAAATAACAATCAACAGGGCCCCGGACTGTGTGCGACTGTGACACAATGACATATTTACATATTAAAGATAAGAAGTGCTTGAGCAGACTGACCTCTGTGCTGACAGATCGGCCTTTCCTGAAATGTCAGTCACTCGCACGTCCCTTGAGCAGTATGCCGTCAGCTGCCTCATCATGGTCTGGACCTGGCGACCCAGCTCTTTGGTTGGGACCAGGATCAGAGCCCTGACGTCCTGCTCACGGACACTCTGAACATGACAACAACAACACAAGGATGAAGGATAACAGCACAGAGACACACTCTGAAAACCGTCACTATCAACAACTTTTTCACTTTTCCACGAGACAGCCCGACACAGCTGGACTCGGCATGGAGCGACTCAGCACGTGGTTTTGCTTTTCCATCAGCGATACATAAACAGAATTTTGCACAACGGTATATTGTCCCAGAAATTATTGCGATCAACGATAATATTATCGTTCTGAGACATCTTGCATCTACAATGACAATGGCATAATAATGCAGGTACACCATTTCCAAGATCAATGGCTTTATTTCTAAAGAATAGTTAACACTGGATGTGGAAGACATTTTACAGATACACAATAAATGAACAACACAACCAAAAACAATAAATAAAATGGACTCTCAGTCTCTGTTAACAAAAAATACACTTGAATACAAACCAAACACAATCAAAACAATAAATAAAATGGATGCAAACAAAATTGTATTCATTAACAGGCAAAGCTGTCAGTTACGACCTTTGTAAACAAAAAGTGCAAAAGAGATGCCTCAACACGCCATATGCAAAAAGCTTTTAAAAAATTATTTCTCAGCATAACGCTTTGCTCTTTGTTCAAATAAAAGTAAAAAGTGAATTGCAGCAGAGACTAGGGCGGTAAAGTCCCGGTCGACTGGTCGATTAATCAGTCGATAACGTTCTGGTTCGACTCAAATTCTGATAAGTCGACTTTCTGATAAGTTTAAATATTCTCAACAGTTGATATCGCGCTGATATCGATTATTTTTTGGAAGTCATGCCCTAAGATATTCCACAGATGCAAAACACTTTCAGAGCTGTCATCGCCGTGTAGAATGAAACACTAACTTGAGATGCACTCACCTGTTTGGAGTTCAGGATGCGTTGAATGACAGGTACAGCATAAGCAGCAGTTTTTCCAGATCCTGTTCGAGCTCTGGCAAGAAGGTCTTTCCCCTCCAGCGCCAAGGGAATGGCCTTCTCCTGGATCAGTGTGGGCTGGGACCAACCCAGGTCTGCAACCGCCTGAATCGTGACAAAAACAGGACACAACATTTAAGAAGCTGAAACATCTGAGAGCTTGCTTTAATTATTAAAAACACTCAAAACCATTAATCTATTAATTTTATTAAAGTACAAAGCAAATTTTTTCTCTGAGATCATTATTTTGTGGCCATTGTTCTTAATATGTCATGAACTTAATTAAGGCAAATTCAATATGGCTATCAGGGTCACATCATTCAAAAGTCAGCCTTGTAAAGCAAGCTCTCAAATATGACATTTGGTAAATGTCATATTTGATTGTCTGTTGCAGTGGCACTGAGATGTGCACAAACATATTGAGTAATGGTGTATTAACTAAAAATGGACTTCTGCACGTCTATAAATGTGTAAAGAAAACAGTGACACAGTTAAATTGTGATATATTTGTGGTACTTGACAATTAGGTCAACATAACCAGAAAGAATGTGACACAGCTGCTTTCAAACAACTGGGAAAAAAAAACTGATTGATAATGTATCAACATAGTTGAATCAACATGTTTATAACCATTAATATACTCAATGTATTCATGAAAACAACAAATGCATTTACAAATAACAACTGTTTAATATCAGATATACATACTTTACACATTTATTTTGCTCTGGTTTGTATTTTTGAATGTATTAATTGTCATCTCTAATCCTTTGAACCATTTGCTAACACAGTTTCAGTTTAATTTATTGTCTGTGTGTCATTTCTATTGTGAATTACTCGTTGAACAGACGGAAAACCTTCTGTGAATTAAGGACTAAGAACATAAACTAAATCCATTCTGTTGTAACGCGTGTCGTAGTTTAGCAAACAGCAGGCTGCTGTGCCTGTGACGTGTTTCCGCAGCTATTACAACTGACGCTCTTCAGTAGCAGCGTTAACATTTCTCCCTCCGTTAGTTTAACACAGACTTTGTCGAGTCCCACAGTTTTATTACCTTTAAAAGACGGTCGTCTAAGCCCATTTCATCAAACTGTAGCCTCTCAGCAGCCATGGTTCCTCTGAGCAACACACACACATACACACGTGCGTCGCAGGCTTTCTACGTCACTTCCTTCTTCTTCTCCTTTTTTTTGTTTTTGTTTAGGTTCGGGGCATTACCGCCACCATCTGGTATGGATTGTGGATCAAAATGTTGATCTTACTCGGGGGTGTCAAACTCTTTTTAATCCGGGGGCCGGATTAAACTCTTTAAAAATAGTTTGACACGGATTGACACACCGGATAGGTAAAATAATAGCATGATAACTGTAATGAAGTTTCTTTTTACAAAACAAATGATGAACAAACCTCAAATATCCTGAGGAAAAATAAATGCAATGTCTGCAATATTACCGTTTATAAAGTACCTTAAATGGATAAGAGATTGAGTGAGTAGGTAAGTAAGTAACAAGTATGTTAGCAGAAAATGGTGTTGCCTTGATTTACCTCCTCCCGTTTGTTTTGGCCCTGTGCGCGCGCGCGTTCTCTCCTGCTAGGAACTGGTCCAGCCACCAAACTCCATATCCCCCTCCTCCTCTTCATCCTCCTCTTCATCTAAAATCTGATTATTTTAACCGCCAAAAAAACAAACAATCAAACAGATGTTCTCCCGTTTAAATGACTCAGTCTCATCAATGAAACCTTAAATCATACAATTAACATAGAGAATGAGAATAAAACTAAATTAAACATTATTTTTTACTCGTCACGTTTCAAAGATTTAGTTTGAAAGCAAGAAACGTGCAAATACCTCCACGGTCCACCCTGCTGTATTTATTTCTAATGCTGTATTTTGACCAGCAGATGGCGACAAAACCCCGCCCAGAGCGCGCTCGTGCGCGTTCGCACATCTAAAAACAAGCAGCATCTTGTGAGCTGGACAAACAGTGAACCTGTGGAGCCTTTTAAAGGGACATTCTGCATAATATGACTCCTGCACTGGAGCTGTGGAGCAGGTGGTGAAGCAGCAGCAGCAGCAGCAGCAGCTCATCCATTCATCCTCATCCTCTTCATCTTCATCCTCCTCCTCCTCCTCATCCTCATCATCTTCTCACAGCTAATACATGAGTCAACATGGCGGCGGAGCACATCACCCTGTAGCGCTGCTCACACACGGAAACAAATAAACAAACAGAGGTCCTTCAGTCTGACGTTTATTTTGATTTGTCTGGATGAGCCTTCAGTGTTCCACGCAACAAAGCTACAGGTAAAATGTTTCTTATGTAATCTAATGTTCTTATATATGGGTATTTATACATACACTTATATTATATATACATGTGTGTGTGTGTGGCTGATCTGATGAAATGTAACAGACTAATAACAAATCATACGCAAAATAATTCAATACACTGATGCTACAACAAGTAATTGACTATCAATCGATACTTCATGAATCGACATGTGTTTTGAGATCAATGAATCAGTTTGAGTGTTTTTTTAACAAATAAAAAAACAAACTGACTAATGTTGGTTTGTGGAGTCTGAGAACATCCTGAGTTTGAGGTTTCATGGACCAAACAACAAACTGATTAATGGAGAAAATGAATAAATGATAAAAACAACACTTGTACTTTCATATTTAGTGAGGAATAATGTATAAAGCCAATGTTAACAAAACTAAACTTAATCAAGTGAACTTTGGGGTGAAATGATAAAGATTGAATGCACTTAGTAGCATTTGTCAAAAATAATAAGGTAATAATCAGCCACTGCTAATAAAAACATGCTTTAAAAACCTTTTTAAAAAAAGGTGTTTATAATATTTTTCACCAACTTCTAACTAGTGATGGGATAATATTTACAATAAGTTAACAGTGGTGAATTTCTCTTATGATCATCGTGAAGCTGCATCTTATAAGATCATAATAACTTAGCAGACACGATGGATGAATTGGGGGGAGACGGTGTGAAAATCCTCATTATTTAATCATGGTTGTTTTCCTCCTCACTCAGACTCGATGGCGTTCATGTCACGGTTCTCTCGCTCTCGGAGCAGCTCCAGGTCTCCCAACAGAAAAGACTCGGAGCGTGTCTCCCCGATCCTGAGTGTGTCCGAGCTGGAGAGGCTGCTCTGCACGGGAAAGACTGCCTGTAACCATGCCGACCAAGTGTGGCCGAGACTTTACATAGGAGACCAGTGAGTTTATGACATGACAACACATTTATTCATACATTCATTCACTGGCTACCGATGAGGGTCGTGGGGGACGCTGGGGACACTCCCAGCAGACATAGGACCAAAGGTGCAAGTCCATTCACACTATTCACTCTCATCCTTACACCTTATATCGTTACATCCTTACACCCTTATGTCCTTACACCTTACATCCTTATGTTCTTACACCGTTACATTCTACACCTTCTATAGATATAAGAATATGTATAATATACTGTATATATAATAATGAAACCTAGTGATACAAGTGAAAACCAGTTTGTCTGACTTTTGCTGAAGTGTAAAAAACAGAAAAGAAAAACTCCTTTCTCCTCTCCTCTCCTCTCCTCTCCTCTCCTCTCCTCTCCCTCTCCTCTCCTCTCTCTCTCCTCTCCTCTCCTCTCCTCTCCGCAGAGACATCGCATCAGATCGGCGTGAACTGGCCAAACTGGGCATCACACACATCCTCAACTGTGCGCAGAGTAAGTGGCGCGGCGGGGCCGAGTATTACGCTGGGATGAACATCACCTACCATGGCATCGAGGCCCATGACTCCCCCACCTTTGACATGAGTGTTAACTTCTATCCGGCAGCAGAGTTCATTCACAAAGCTCTGACGAGTGGAGGTTAGTCTGTGAATGTGGACAGCACTTCAGTTGTTTGTCCTGGTGTTTTAGAGTGTGCTTGTGGGAAGTACTAATGTGTAGTCAGTGCTGATTTTACTGTGCACACTGCTGGAAGTGCTGAAAATGTGATTTAACCCACTAAACAAAACCTCCTTTCCAAATGTGTTAGTGAATCTATTCAGTTAGCATCAAAAGTAAAAAGATGTTTGATTCATCGGTTGTGGGCAATATATATAGAACTGACCCGGACATAAATAGAAAGGCCTCATTAATGAATAATAACATTAATTAAAAACAATTCATACAGTCAGGGAATTGAACACTTAGAAAACAATTAAGTATGATTATTTTATCTTCAAGATTTTCTCACCTTCATTTTACACACTGCACCTTTAAGTCTATGAACTCTCAAAAACATGCTGCTTCATCTCGTCTTTCTGGCTACAAACTGTTTGTAGAAGTTTATCAAAGCAAAGCAACACCTCTGTTTTTACTGATGAGTTTGGAACATTGTTGCTTAATGATGAAGATTTTAATCGATAAAGAGACTTTGAAAAAAATAGTTGTAATTAACCACTTTAACCAAGCTAATAATCAGGTGGTTAAAAACACGGCCTTATCATTTAATTAATCTTAATCATCAAGATAAGCAGTCAGACAAATATGATCTTGAGACTAATCTACACGTTATACGCACTGAACTGTCCACGTCTGCATTGTGAACGTATTATTTTGAACACCACTAGTAGAGCGAGAGAAGGAAAAATGACGTAACAGAATTGCACACATGTGTAAAACATGTGGAACCGAACATAGTTCAGTTCATGTCATTATTCCTGTGCAGGTAAGGTGCTGGTCCACTGCACTGTGGGTGTGAGCCGCTCAGCCACACTGGTGTTGGCCTACCTGATGATCCGGCAAAACCTGACCCTGGTGGAGGCCATCAAGACGGTGAAAGACCACAGAGGCGTCACCCCTAACAGAGGTTTCCTCCGCCAGCTCAACGGCCTGGACGGCATCCTGAGAGAGAGCCGCAAGACGTCGCCGCAGAGCTGAAGACGGCGTGAGCGGCCGTGCAGGCTGAAGTCGGAGCTCATCTGGTTTAAACGAGGGGAGATTATGGGACCAGGTCAGGAGCAATCTGTGGATGTGGGAGGCAGCAGGTGATGCCAGGGTTTGACTCATATCACTATCTTCATTCTTATTACCTTGAGTAGCACATGGTAGTAAATCACCAGGAGAGTAGCATATGTACATTTAAATACCAGACAGTAAACCGTAGCCCACTGTACAATTTCTAAAAGTCCTTTAAAATATTTTTAAAGTCTTCAAACGTGCTCTGTCCTCTAACGTAGCGGTAAAACCAGCAAAATCCTTCAGTTTGGTGGTAAAATTGTGCCTATTTGCCTACGAGCAAGTCATGTTGATGTAGCTAAAGGTGTGTTCAAGGTGCGAGACACCTGTGTGAACTCACGCTTACGACATGGCAACGTTACCCTTGCCTAGCTGGCTAGCTTGCGTGCAGGAGGAAAAAATAAGGACATTTTTCCTGAAATGAACAAAGTCATTTCAAACTAACACGTTTTCAAACGTTTCACACAAATAGAAATCTATACGTTTGGCTGGTGAAAAAAATGTGTCCACGGACACGCCGCGTTGATGGAGCAAAAGGTACATTCAAAAACTTGCCTAGCTAGCTAGCTAGCTAGCCAGCTGGTGCACAGGTTTAACAGAAATAACCAAAATATGACTTAAATGACTCTGTTTTAACTTTTTGTCCACTGAAAAGTGAACTTCACTTGACTCCACCAGAAAAGCTGAGCAAAAATATCACAATTCACGTCGTGAATACGAAATAAGGGGTTCAAATTGATTCATCTCATAAATAAGAGCTCATTTGAAGGAACCGTAACATTTGACATTTGGTTTCTGTACTTAGCTGCGTGTCATAATCCCATTTAGAAGCCAGAGGGGGCTGCTAAATGTAAAAAATATAAATGAATGTATTACAGTATGTTTAACATTGTTGTTCCCAACTGAGAGAGAGGGACCAGTGTGAATCTGAAAAGGTCACAAAATAATTCATTTAGTGAGGAAACCAGAAACAATATATTTTTGCTATGAAAAATAACAATTTATTTCAATTTAAAAAGAGTCTGGGTGACACAGTGGACACAGTGGACACAGTGGACACAGTGGACCCAAACCCCTGACCACTGGTTCACAAGAAGACTCTTGATGATCAACAATCCCGGATTTCTTGTTAATCAAACTTCAGACCATTCCACTGAAACTTATTAAGATGTGAAGTCTAATTTTAACAAGTGTAGACATTTTCCTTCACAACTTTTAACATAATCAGTAATTGATGATGACGACGGCGATGATGATGATGTCATCTCATTTGTTGTTTCAGGAATTTACAGTCTACACTGTCTCACTGCTCTAGTATGAAGAACAGTACAAACACTGCCACCTGGTGTCGCCATAAAGTCTTGTCAGTGTTACATAAGGCCGTAATGTATTGAATATTATGGCTGGTGATTTCTTTGATTCATTGATTCATTGTTTAGCCTCAAAATCTAAAAAAAAAAAAGGTATTAAAAAAATAAAATGCCAATTCAAGGGTAGTGGGGGGTGATGATAACAGAAGCATATTTTACCCACTGAATTAAAGGCTCAGGCTGTTAAAGTACAAGACGTATTAAGAATACATCTGCTGCTTTGTCTTACATGAGACAGCCTGAGAAGTCTCAGGTTGTTAAACCAGACTTTCTCCCTTAAAGGTTCAAAGTTCAGTGGGAAAATTCACTTTTTTATTACATGTAATTAGTGGTTTACAAGGTGACAGAGTTGTAATCTGGGTAATCGGGGTTCTAGGTTCTGGGTTCATGAATATTCAGAGAAGGCAACACAAACTTAAATTAGCTTACGTCAATTGTATCATATGGAAGCAGAGAGTTTCTTGTTAAAACAAGAAACTATCACTTAATAAGGAGAAAACTGAACTTTCTCGCTAAAATAAGAATAATGGTAAAACTATCTCATCATAAACAAGAAACTCTGTTGTTATAACATATCTATCATATGATCTTGGTAAAACGAGAAACTATCTTGTTATGATGAGAAACAATCCCATTATTAGATGTCATTATAACAAGAAAACTTGTATATTTATATCATATTTTTCTGTCCTGTGCCAGTGCTACACTTCCGTAGCATCAGAAAATGCTAAACACCATTTAAAAGCTGGAGCCACTGAACATTAGTCATTTTTATGATCAATAAATATATACAATTTGACATTTACATTCTTTTAATCAATTAAACAACAGCTTTGTTTCAGCTGCAGTGTTCTTTTTAGTCTGGATCTCCTGTATGCAAATACAAGGAGTGATGGCTCAGGGTTGGGATTCAGGGGGCCCTAATGCTTTTGTTTATGTAGGGCCCTGAAATATCCACATGCAGCCCTGGACAACAGTCACCTCTGCTGTGTTTTGTAATCACTGCAGAGGGCAAACGACAGTTTCAGTCTCTGGAAATCTTCCCTCCACTAGACCTTGGTAGATTCAGAGTGTTGTCATGAAGTGCCCTGATCTGCTCACTCTCTAGTTGTAGCCCAGATCTCAAACCAGTGCAGCTATGTAGCCTATCAGTCTTATTCTCGCAGTATCGTCTGTGGTGACTTTGTGCATAGTAACATAACGTCTACAGTATTCAATTAGGTGTGAAGTATGCCGAGTGTATTTTTTCAATCCAGTACAGTCACTCTGTTTTTTTTCATTAGACTGAAATAATCTATTTAATAAAATAAAATAATAAAAGTTTGTTTTGATTGACTGCAGCCCGTATGGAAAAGATAAACTGCGCTCATGTGTGATTTAAAGGTCCAGTGTGTAAGACCCAGTGACATGGAAGCACGTCAGAAACTACGGTGGCCTTCACATACCAGAAAGGATTTGTTCTTCATTTGTGTACTAACGTTCACTCGCCATTTGATTTTTTCAGCTTAACGTATTTGACATTTTAATGGAAGGCTCTAAGTTATAGCTACAACTGTAGCTTTAACTGAAGCTAAAGTTGTAGCTACTGTCTGCAGTAGCTACAACTGTAGCTTCAGTTATAGCTACTGTCTGTAGTAGTTACAACTGTAGCTATAACTGAAGCTAAAGTTGTAGCTACTGTCTGTAGTAGTTACAACTATAGCTATAACTAAAGCTAAAGTTGTAGCTACTGTCTGTAGTAGTTACAACTGTAGCTAAAGTTGTAGCTACTGTCTGAAGTACTTACAACTGTAGCTATAACTGTAGCTTCAGTTATAGCTACTGTCTGTAGTAGCTATAACTGAAGCTAAAGTTGTAGCTACTGTCTGTAGTAGTTACAACTGTAGCTAAAGTTGTAGCTACTGTCTGTAGTAGTTACAACTGTAGCTAAAGTTGTAGCTACTGTCTGTAGTAGTTACAACTGTAGCTAAAGTTGTAGCTACTGTCTGTAGTAGTTACAACTGTAGCTAAAGTTGTAGCTACTGTCTGAAGTAGTTACAACTGTAGCTAAAGTTGTAGCTACTGTCTGAAGTACTTACAACTGTAGCTATAACTGTAGCTTCAGTTATAGCTACTGTCTGTAGTAGCTATAACTGAAGCTAAAGTTGTAGCTACTGTCTGTAGTAGTTACAACTGTAGCTAAAGTTGTAGCTACTGTCTGAAGTAGCTATAACTGAAGCTACAGTTATAGCTACTGTCTGCAGTAGTTACACTGTAGCTTGACTTAAGTTTGTCTTGAAACATACTGAGTGCGTATTTGAACAAAGGGGCGGGGAAAGACAGGTCATGTGGTCACAGGCGACATATCCAGGACATATTTAAATGCCAGGTGTGAACAGCTGAGCTTGGCGTTATTCACATGTGAACGGAACAATCTGTAGTTACCACTAAATCTTACGCACTGGTCCTTTAAATTCTCCCCTGTATTGAGTCCAAATGGAACATTAAAGGCAACGTTAGCGTCAACTGTACAGTGATTCTCAGCTGTCCAGAGCAGAAGTGGTAGTTGGATAATTGTCAACTTTATGAGTTTATGCTGGTGTAAGTATTATTTAGAACACTGTGCAGTTGGAGACAACACCACGAACGTGCCATTGTAAAAGCTACCAACTGCCTGGACGACAGGAGAGCGCAGTGTCCAAGTCAAGGATTCAAGGAAGGATCCTTGACTTGGACAAACACCCCCAATGTTAGTGAGGCTACTTGTGTTCTCATGCCCCCAAAAAAAAACCCCAGATGCACCAATGCTAAAATGTACACGGCGTGTTTTTAGCGATTACCTCAAGTGTCCGTCTGAAACACACGTGTTGTGAATTGTGTGGATTTGTACTGAATGTGCTGCACGAGCAACTGTAGTGGAACTTTAAAGGTGCAGTTTAACATTTTTTATTCGTCTGTGCTTTCCTGGGGGTCTCACGGGGTTTAGGTGGGTAGCACTGTTGCCTCACAGCCAGAAGGTCACCAATTTGAATTCTGATTAGATCTTCGATTCCCGGTTCAACCGAGGGCCTGTGAGTTTGCATGTTGTCCCCGTGTGTGAGTGGGTTTTCTCCACAGAGGTTATTGGACCCTCTCTAAATTGAGCGCAGGTCTGAATCTCTATGTTCGTAGACTGATGTTTCCATCAGATCACTTTTGAAACGGTCACATGACGTAACCGTGGACCTTTGCTGTACTGGATGTGTGTGTTTTGTATTTGTGGTTTTACTGTGCTGTGATCGGTTGTGAGTCACTCACCGTTTCTATAGTTACATACTGATGACAGCTTTGTTTTTCTTACAGTGACCTGCCTGTAGGGAAACTTGACTTTTTTTAAATGTGTTTTCATTTATTTATTTACTACGATTCTCTCTTTGAAGGGAGATGTCGATGCCTTAATCTGTGTACTACTGCAAGTTGCTTTGTAGACTTGTGTTTTTATGTTTTTACTGTGACCAACACTGAGCACTGATACTTTGTTTTTGATAACTTCGTCACAAATAAATCAAAAGAAAACTGTTATTGTGTGTTTTGTTTATGTAACCAAGGGCATCATGTTCTTTTACACAATAACTGGAAAGTACATTAATAGCAGCACTTTGCACTTTATTTGCCATAGTTCATACAGATATTTACATTACTCTATTTATTGAATACTTATTGAGTTATTGATTAGACCGTGTGATCGTATGGGTTGAGCTCCGATGGAAAGATGTGTTATTGAAATGATAACAGTGTGAAGCACGTGCAGAGTTTATGTTTTGTTTTTTCTTTTTTAATAAAGCTTTTTTTAACTTTTCCACTACACATACACAAAAATACCTCAAAGGGAATATAAAATTGCATCTCGTCACTCTATTATCAAAAATAGATATTTTATAGGTTTATCGGCAGCGACATATCAGTAACAGAAGAGTGATTGAAAAAAACTGTACACTATAGTGGAGGTGATTCACTGAACATCATATGTGCACATTATTTTATTTTTAAGTAATGGTCGCTGGTGGATGATTTGTCTATATGAAAATGATAAAGGAAATATTACGATCTAGCAAGTATCAAAGAAGAAATGAGGTTTTCTTAGACTTACATCAATAATGCATCCACTCTTACTTTCCTCTCTTTAACAAAGGATTAAACTCAGGAATCTAGTAACATGAAACACTAACAATAAGTAAATGTTGTATCAACCAAATGAATCATTAAATGAGTAAAACGTCCATAAAACTCACGGCCAGTGTTCCTTTGTTCTCGTGGATTGTTTGGAGGGAAAATAGGGGGATCAAAGGGCGGAAGGGGCGGATTATATAGGATTAGGGGTGTGGTCCAGGTAGGTGTGGCAGTGATGAGGCAGGTGAGGTGGAGACTTGGGATTTTAACAGTGATGAAGATTAGGTGTTAAAGGTAAAAGGGAAAAATTGTCACTTAAATCAAAATAACCATTTGATAATATTTGAAGTTTACCTCATTAGTGGAAGAGTCCAATCATAGTTCATTGGTAGCATATAGTATAGTTAGTTAGTATAGTATAGTATAGTATAGTATAGGTCGTATATAAAGTTTACCATCTGTCTGTGTTGCTGGTTCAACTTATGACTCTCATCATCATTTTCATCTGTTGCTGCTGTTGAAGTGAAGTCATAAAAAAATGTAGAGATGAATGACATTTTAAAACATTAACAGTTAAATAATTGCTTATTACAGCATGTAATCGTTTTCCTGTGGCTTCCTTACTTGTAGTCCGAGTTATTTTAATAGGGTATTTATGTCTTGGTGTCATAGTTTTTGCTGAGATAGTGTTTAGTGGACGTTTATGTTTTTAATAATGTTGTAGGCTGTATGATATTACAGTGCTAAAAACATGTGCTAATCATTAAATCAGGCCATGACCCTAGTGAGAATAAACAAAATATCCTAACAGCGATGCTTTTAAAGACGAATTAATCTAAATTACACACACACAGCTTTTGGGTGCCTATGTTGACCTCTAGTGGTGAGTGTATTAAAAAAACAACTCCAAAATAAATGTTGTTGTTGCTAAAGTTGCTGAATAAATACACACTGTACATACAAACAAGAGAATAAGAGAACAGAGATGAATCTTCTTTATTATTAAGTCAGGTTCTGTTTATACAAAATATGACACTGAATGAACTGTAGGCAAAAATCAGAGGAGTAAGAGTTTGTTTTCTACAGATAACACAGATATGGACTGAGTCAGAGATAAAGTGTGAAGGATTCATCTATTTGAGTTCACCGCTGTCTGCAATGACAACCTTGGCTTTAGGAGTTCCATTCTTTGTGCCTTGCTTCTCCATCGCCTTGACAACATCACTGCCCTCCACCACGCTGCCAAACACCACATGCTTCCCGTTTAGCCTGAGGAGAGAGGAGATGATCAGTATGCAGGACCCACACATGCAAACAAGTACAAACTGCCCGCTTTCACATGAATGCAGAAAATGTCCCTGTCACTCTGAGTCAAATACTCTAAACTGTCATTCAGGGACTGAATGTGGGGCCTCTAGTGTGGTAAATGCGATACGTAGAACTCTTCAGTATGAAGCCGCAAATCCTGAGAGCTTTTATCTTGAAACAGGAACAGGAAGTGCTGTGTCTGTTTGAAAAACAAAGCTTGGAATTAGGGAACTGAAATGCCAGAGAGCTTTTATCTTGAAACAGGAAAAGGAAGTGCTGTGTCTGTTTGAAAACAAAGCTTGGAATTAGGGAACTGAAATGCCAGAGAGCTTTTATCTTGAAACAGGAACAGGAAGTGCTGTGTCTGTTTGAAAAACAAAGATTGGAATTAGGGCACTGAAATGCCAGAGAGCTTTTATCTTGAAACAGGAACAGGAAGTGCTGTGTCTGTTTGAAAACAAAGCTTGGAATTAGGGAACTGAAATGCCAGAGAGCTTTTATCTGAAACAGGAACAGGAAGTGCTGTGTCTGTTTGAAAACAAAGATTGGAATTAGGACTGAAATGCCAGAGAGCTTTTATCTTGAAACAGGAACAGGAAGTGCTGTGTCTGTTTGAAAAACAAAGCTTGGAATTAGGGAACTGAAATGCCAGAGAGCTTTTATCTTGAAACAGGAACAGGAAGTGCTGTGTCTGTTTGAAAAACAAAGCTTGGAATTAGGGAACTGAAATGCCAGAGAGCTTTTATCTTGAAACAGGAACAGGAAGTGCTGTGTCTGTTTGAAAAACAAAGCTTGGAATTAGGGAACTGAAATGCCAGAGAGCTTTTATCTTGAAACAGGAACAGGAAGTGCTGTGTCTGTTTGAAAAACAAAGATTGGAATTAGGGAAGTGAAATGCCGGAGAGCTTTTATTTTGAAACAGGAAACAGGAAGTGTTAGGAAGTGCTGTGTCTATTTGACCCCCACCTACAGTTTGCTGTGAACATGACACATGACAACCCAAATCTTTACTCCGGTGCTATTAATCTTAATTATTTGTGCCCATGTAAACACAGCTACGATCACACGGAGACACATTTGAGAATTAGGAGAATTAGGTTGGAGATTTAGCACTTTTTAAGAGTTACCTCTGTTTTTCACTCACTCCAAACTTTCTTTCTGCTGCTCGATTTGCTTTATAATTCTTTTCTTATAATTCTTTCATTGGGTGGTGCAGTAGCAGCTTTTGTCACAAGTGTGGACGGTGCCCTCGGACAAAGACACTCACCAGTCAGTGGTATCTGTGCAGATGAAGAACTGTGAGCCGTTGGTGTTGGGCCCAGCGTTAGCCATGGACAGAATCCCGGAGCCCACGTGTTTCAGCTGGAAGTTCTCGTCGGCAAACTTCTCCCCGTAGATGGATTTGCCCCCGGTGCCGTTGTGGTTGGTAAAGTCTCCGCCCTGAGGAACAAAGAGGACTGAGCACATGCGTTAAAGTGCTAACACAGGCATGACGTTCAGTCCGCGTGTCTGTACCTGGCACATGAACTTGGGGATGATGCGGTGAAACGTGGAGCCCTTGTAGCCGAAGCCTTTCTCTCCAGTGCACAGAGCACGGAAGTTTTCTGTCAGAGAAGACGAAGCGTTACTCCTCAAGTGAACTCGGACCGACGAGGACAGATAAAGGTTTCACGGCATTATTTATTTATAGCTTCAGTCTGTGACGTTCATCGTGAATAATTGATTTTCTTTCATTATGAAGTTCCTATTTCTGGTGAAGCAGTCCGGCGTCAGTAACCCTGCAGTAAATACCAGTTCTCAGTTGCTCAATTTTTGGCTTCATTAATCAAAAATGAGTTATTGGTGTGAACCGACACCATTGTATTCAGTATTCAAAGTGTAGAACATTCTCCATCAATACGTTAAAACGATGTTCAAAAACAGTGTGTGGATCATTTCTCTTTAAATCTTGTATTTATTTCCTGATTTCTTTGAACAGTTGATGAATATATGATAATACGACCGTAAAGCTAGAAAATGATTCTTGTTTTTTATTTATAATTTTGGAATGCGATGTGCATTCACTCTCTGGGCTGTGAATGATCTTAGTTTGAAGACACGAGATGTAAACAGTGCAAAACTAATTGTGTAAACTCCGTTGACAGTGAATGTAGCAGCACTTAACATCTGTTAATGAGTAAAAGTTACATACGACAGTTTTAGATCCTTTCATGAAATAATGTTTCAAAGCCTTTAAAAACAGTCAGAGACGGATGTAGTAGCTGATATTTGACCAGAGAGGGCAGTAGATTCACGTGTCGTTTCAATACAACGACATACACATACACTGGTTTACACCTGAAACAGAACAGTTAGTTCCAGAAACCTAAAATAAATGAAAGTCCAATCTGGTGAAAATGAGACTGACGCAGGCAACCTCATTTCTTTGGAGTCTCCTTGTTTTCTGTGCACACTGAGTATAAATGAGGCCGAGTGACTGTAACAATGGTCTATGTGGGTCAGCATCACTAAAGCAGAGGCTGATTCTATCTTCCTCTGTTTCCTTCTGTCCTTGTTTCAGCCTCACTTTTAACTCAAGGAGCAGATATTCAGCTGTGTCAACCTACAGGAATTGAACATGTGTGTTACTGCTGCGTGGGAGCTCGTCTGTGACACAACGCCGCCTACCCACCTGCCGTCTTTGGGACCACATCAGCCCGCAGCTGAGAAACAAAACAAGAAAACAAGACAAAAGAGCACAACATTAATCAAGATGCTCAACAATATATAATACAGTATATACCACTTATGAATGCTCCTTCCCATTTATATTGTTCCATATACTATAGTTTTACTATAGTTGTTATTGTATGTTCTATTTCTAAATCGGACATTTTCATTTTATACCAACAAATCCCTGGGAACAAACTCACATGGTTTATGAAGTCTGCATTCATCATATGTATATATATATATATATATATATATATATATATATATATATATATACATATATATATGTATATATATATGTATATATATACATATGTATATATATACATATATACATATGTATATATATATACACACACATATGTATATACTGTATATATACTGTATGTGTATAAACATATATACAAACATATATATAAATACATGTATATACATATATACAAACATATATATAAATACATGTATATACATATATACAAACATATATATAAATACATGTATATATATACACACACACAATATATTGTGTAATTATAAAGTTTGAGGTCACGTTAAAAAAACTAAAATATCATCCTAAACAATCATGGGCTCATTCAGCCAAAGACGCCAGAGCCTTAGTATTTGAACCCTTATATTGCAATTTGCAATATTACACTTTTTTCTATGTTATGTTGTGTCATGTCTCCCTTTTTTAAAAAGGAACTCATGATTTGTCTGTTCTAATGACAGGGAGGTGATGAATGACTTCTTGATGGGATTCAAGACATTTTTGTCCTTAAGGCAACAAATGTAAACACATTTTTAGACAGCGAATACGAGACACGTTATAAGAAGTCACATTTTTAAATATCTAAAAAAAACGAGCAATATTCTAAGCATCAAACAGACAAAATGATGTTTAAAAAAGAAAAAGAAAGGATTTAATTTTTAACACCATCCCCAAATAAAAAGAATATATTCAATGTTTTGATTGATTATTACTATTATTGTTATTATTACTATTAGTCACAGTCACTACTTGGACAGACATTGGAGAAGCTCGAAATATTGACTGATTAGCTCTGTAAGCACTTATTTGTTGGTGGACTAATCCTTTCATTCACTTCATGGTTTCATGTGAGCACAGATGTGACTGCACTGTCTGTCTGTCTGTCTGTCTGTCTCTGTCATGGATAAAAAGAAATGATGCTGTTGATGCAAATGGGCGTTTCCGTGAACCAGGACCAGGTTTTAGTTTGTTTCCACATTTACAGAAAATATGTAGACAAACTCTTAGCGTGTAGATGTGGAAGCATAGAAGCCGCAGCTGAGAACAGAGAGCTTCAGTCTGAAGTTAAATCGTAGTTAAAATATCAAAATAAAGAGTGTGCGTTTTTTTCCTTCTCACCTCCATGATAATCCTGCCGATGTTGGCGCCGTCAACAGTGATGTCGAAGAAAACTCTGGGGTTTCCCATGGTCGCAAACGCACCTCCGCGCTGTTTGTGCTGGAGAGAAAAGCCGCTGCTACTTCACGGTCACTGCGTCACTCTCACTGCGTCTGTGCATCACTGCGCACACACACATATACACAAGACTGTGAGGACACTGTGACGTAGAGGAAGCGGTCAGCCAATCACAGCCCATCACAGTCCATCACAGCCAATCACAGCCCATCACAGTCCATCACAGCCAATCACAGCCAATCATCACAGCCAATCCATCACAGCCAATCACAGCCAATCACAGTCCATCACAGCCAATCACAGCCAATCACAGTCACATCATCACAGCCAATCACAGCCAATCACAGCCCCCGACCAAGAAGAAAGGCAGTGGCTTTTGTCAAGAGTTCTGAGTCTGAGCTTATTTTAGCCTCGAAATGTGACGACTTTGAACAACAGTGAAACTGTTGCTTAAGAATCAGAATTAAATTATTTGATAATTAATAATAACGATAATTAATCTCACATATCAAGTTTTGAGCCAATCGATCAATATACGGGTGAGTTACAGGGCACTTCCTGTTTAGCTGCGAAATGGCGGAATTCAAAATGTCTGACATCATGTTTGGGTGAAGTTCGCATTCGTAGACGCGTTCAGGGGCGGCGTCTCAAGCCAATGTATGACAAATTCGCCAAAATTCAGACGGCTGTCGTGGCCACGCCCTTTTGAATCTGTGAAAGTTTTTAATAGCTTCTCAACTTGGATGGGGCTAGTACAATATGATGCGTTTTTCGTTCAGTTATGAATCAAAATGGCCGACTTCCTGTTGCATTGAGATCGTGGTCCCAGTGGGATCTTTTGTTCGTCTTGGGCCGAACGATGTTTCCGCCAAATTTTGTGAAATTCGGCAACTAAATTTCAGCCACTCCATAGGCTTTGACCTGAGGGGGCGCTACTGAGCCATTTTGCATTGGTTTTTCACATTTCCATTATTTCCATTATAACCATTATCCATTATATCCATTATATATCTAATTTCTCGGCAGTTCTGATTTGCGCGCCAATTTTCCGTTGTCCGTTTTTACGCATGTTTCGGGGTCAAATTAGAGATTCTGTGGAGAGAAAAATAATAATAAAAATTCCTAGAATAACAATAAGTCCTCGCACCACTGTGTGAGAGCTCGGGGCCTAATGATATACTATAATAATAATATAATAATATAATAATCATCATCTTTACTAAAATATTTAACAATGATTTTGCTCAAATATTTATAAAAGTCTTGTTTAAAAACATCATATTTATATATTTACTGCACAGTCGCACACAGTCACAATGTTTGCTTGAGATAAATATTCATAAATAACACGTTCACACATTGTAAATATCAATAAAAATAACTTCTGTTTACAATGATAACATTACACATTGATAAATGACTACTGGTTGCCTGGCAACACTGAGCACCTGCAGCATAACACACAATGAGCTGACAAGACAACACAACACATCTGGTTAAAATACCAACAATACTTGACATCAGAGCCTTAAAAACAAACTCATGTCAAATAAAGTCATTCTTTTTATTGTGATTTTGACTTTCAGGAAAGAAATGACAACAGAACTGTAGGCACAACATCAATTATGATTAGAAAATAAATAGAAAATGATGGCAATAATTACAAAAAATATGTAATACTTTACAAATTAAAAAATGTTTTTTTTTTCCCTTTAGAAATTTGCAGTTAAATAGTCCGTCATTTCCAAATATAACATTATTGTGTAGCAGGTAACGTCGTCTCTGCTGCTGCTGTTGTTGTTGAGTTAATGTTACATTTATAGAAAAAAGTGGTGTTTTTTTTAAACTGCATTACTTCATATCATACATGCATCATGTATGTATATGTATATATATGTATATATATATACATATACATATACAGTATATGAATATACAACCTTGTGTTGGTGTGGTGGTTTTAAATAGAATTTTACAGCATGTGTACAGAGCCAACAGTGATGAGGAACAATTCATTTGATAAAGACACACACACACACACACACGTTCTCGAATGAAAACAGCCGATTATACACAGTACATCAACTTCTTATACAGTGGAAAGTATTTTAAAAACGAGCTTTCAAAGAGCAGAAAATGCCACGACACAGAGCATTCATGCTTCATACAACCACCGACACTCACACTGACGACCTCTCACCCCCGAACACCAGCGCAAATCTACCGAGGCCCAGAGGAAGTGTGTGTGTGTGTGTGTGTGTGAATCACGTGACTACGCATTTATATTATTTTTGAATGGGTGGACAATTCTCTGTTAACTTCCAGAAACTTTCCATGGGAACTATAGCTTGGGGATTTTGGAAATATTCCAAATTGGAAATTTTCCATGGGAATTAATGACAATTAATGGGGGAAGAAAAAGAATTGTTCGATGAACAGTCGGCAAGGAGATTCTCAGGATAATGATGTGTGTGTGTGTGTGTGTGGACAGTGCATGGTAAACAGGCAGTGTAACACCATATATCAATATCCATCCCATAATATCATCTAAACGAAATGTACTTCACTTTATTTAGTCCTTGACCTCAAATGTGTCGCTTCAATAGTTCAGGGTTCTAGCGATCATGTGTGAGGTCATGTGACAGAGTAGGGGGCGTGGCCTGAATAGCCGTGCTTTAAGTAGTAACAGGTTTCGTTAAGTTCAGAAACGATGATTTGATCACTTTTGGTCTGGGTGGTTTAAAAAATAACACAATGTACAAACTGAAAAAAGAAGGCGTGGCCACAGAGATTTGTCTGGACTGACAGTTCTGATATTTCTGCTCCGCTGTGACGCCTTCACGGACGCTCGTTAAATCTAGTAGTGACATTATTGGCATGAAATCTCACTGTTTTAGCCGAGAGCTAAATGCTAAAATATATTATTTACCAAATACATTTAAGTTCCCAAACTTCAAATTTGAAAATGTCCGGTTTACTGAGTGTCGAAAATGAGCATCTGCTACAAACGCGAAGACACATTCATTGGACAACAGCTGACAGCACTGTCTGCGTTTTCATCTAAACAAGCCGCCCCCTATGAACAGCTGATGCAGGGACCGTCTACAAATTACAACACCGACAAAACAAATGTATGTTCAATAAATTCATCATCATACAGTTTAGTGTCTCTAAAATGTCTACTCAAATCATTATAGATGTAAGTGTTTGTATTTTGGAGATGGTCCCTGCACATTGGTATCATGGGACGACTCGTTTAGATGAAAACAACATGTCTTTTTTCAAATTCACAAACTTTCAAGGATTTAAGGACCCATAGGAATAACACATGTTTTATGACATCATGACAATCAGGCCGCCCTGGATTTATTTTGATTTTATTTGCTGTAGAATTGTCAAAAATCTTCTGCCGTCTTTTTCCAAGATAATGTTCACTTTCCATGTCTGGCAGTTATTCAACCGTTCACCGTTAATTAAACGTGTGACGCGCTGGTGAATCTCGTCTGTGATCGGACGGTCGGGGCTACCGTAATGACAAGTATAGGAGTGCAAAGCTCTATTTCTCTGCTCTCCGGGTATGTATCCATCCATCCATCCATCCATCCATCCTCCACATGAGGGTCGCGCGACGCTGTGCCAAAGACACGGGGCAGAAGGTTCTAGATATCACAAACGGTCTCTTACAGCCAAATCCTGTCTGCAACGACAGGACGGTCACAGGAGGGTTAAATGCACGGCCACGTCCTATTTCTTCAGTACGTCACCTCCTGGGCGACTTAGAAAGCAGTCGAGGGAAAGATGGAAGGTTTAGCTCACAGTGCTGAAGGATTTCAGAGATCAAATAAATCTCAGTGTTGTCCCAACTTCAACATAAAAGAGTCTATTGTACATAAAAGTCGGCCCTTTAAAAGGAGCTTTATGTAAAATGTATTCTATTAGCTCATAAAATAACCATGATGCATCACCAGAGATTAGGGAAATGTGAAATTAAATTAGCGGTTTCACTGATAGCAATTGTGCAGTCACTTTTTTCACAATTGAAATAAATAGTTTGGTTTATTGTTTTGGTCGATCACGCACGTCTTAGCACTTCAGCTACGCAAACAAGAAAACCTCAGCACCCTCTCTAAGAAACAACAAACGTCTCGACTAGCGGGGACAAAAGGTTAGCTAACGTGCTTTCAGTTTTCACCTCGTTTCCTTAAAATTATACGACCATTCTTACTCTTACTTTCTATTACTTACTCTCTTAGGTTCAGCGTTTATAAAAACTAAATATGTTTCCATGTGACGTGACCTTTGTTTTTGAATTGCAGTAACTGTTTTAAACACTAGAGGTCACTGTTTTGCATATATCCTCTTTAAATGCTGATTACACTGTTGTTGTTTTCACTCATGTTTACTTGTTTATTTGTATGCCAGGAGCTGAGGAGGAGGCAGAGATGAGCTCGTTCAGTGCAAGTGCAGATCCAGTTAAAGGGGCAGTTCAGAGAAAACATTCTGTTGTGTTTTGTCACGTAAACTCTATGTGTGTGTGTGTGTGTATATTAGAAGTTTACACGTTTTTTTCCCCTCAGAAAGTGTAAAATAACGGGCCCAGATTTCGGTACCGATCTGGTCCTTCTGACAATTGTGGGTGTCTTCAGATTATCTGCAGTGTGAAGGATTAACAGACACGTTTTTAATGTCATCAGTATTAATATAGTAAGTGTTACATGAGAGCCAATGAGAGTGAGTTGACCGGGAAACAGATGTTGCATACTTTTGTTTGGAGCGGTAACTTCTCGGCCGTGACTTTATCCACACACACACACAAACAAAAGCATTGACAGTCTCCGCCCCCATGTCTGTTTATATCCTGAAATCCGGTTAATCTACATGAGTTTCTGTGAAATCTCCTGGAACCTCCTCCCTGAAATGGTTTGATTAGACGTCTGTGCTTTCTCAGGATTACAAAGTTTAATGTGTCTGTGTTCGACCACGTTTTTAAAGTCGAGTCAGATTAGAAAAGCGTCTCGTGTGGGACAGACTACCAGCATTTATCAAAATGACTCGTTTCATCTCTGCCATATTTAGTTCATAAATCATTTTTATCTAAAATATAATGATGCATACACAAGACTGGAGAGGAAAGTGCTGGTCAATACATTTGTTTTATGTCAGTTCATTTTCTATATAATTTATTACTATTTTATCAGCTGGAGGAGAATAAATGCAAATCTGCCAAACATATAAGTAAAAAAAAGAAAATTGGTTGTGCTGATTTATAAAGCGTGGCATCAGCATCGACTGTGGAAACAAACATGAAATAATATACAGTCAATAAATCCTCAACCACCAACAAACCCCAACAGATGAAGAGGAAGAAGGTGAATGTAGAGGACGTTTGGTTAATCTCTGCAGACTCAGTGCAACTGATTTGTTTGTTGTTTATTTCTGATAATTGTCTTTTAACATCTCAGACCTTTCTCGTGGCAGCTCCTCTGATGATCGTCAGCTTCAGTGGTTCCTATGTTTGGCACAGCAGTTCTGAGGATGCAGATGCAGATGTTTACGTGGAAAAATGAAAAGGTTCTAGACGAGGGACCGACGCCATGTTATCACTCCTTATGAACACATGCCACCCTTTTTTCAGTGTAACACACGCAGATCCTTCAGCCTGGGATTTGTGCTATAGTTGAACATGCTGGTCGTTGTCCTTCCCATACCTCTACACCTGTGTGGACATCTACGTACAGCAGGACACGACAACTGTGTCCCGACAGAGACGGCGCAGTCTGGACGTGACGTGGCGGTGAAGGTCTCATCAGTTGTTCTCAAACAGAGACAGCAGGTCGTCGCTGCTGTTGCTCGGCAGGTCGGGCGGACCGAGGTACGACAGCAGCTCGTCCGGGTTGGTCAGCTCAGGAAGAAGCTTCAGGACAACAACAAAAGAAAAAACAACAACAACCATAAAGTAAATAAATAAACAGCAGAACTTTGAAATATGAACATATATGTGTTACATTCAAACTGTTTCATTTCCATGGGCCCATGTTTGAGCAGAAAAAGCAGTCATGATGGCTCTTTCCAGTTCACGTCATTCAGGACAGTTAACCAGCTTGTGCCCAGAAACTGAGAAGGCTAAATGGAACTCAGCCAAAGCAGAAGTTTGCATTATTCGTACTCTCATTTAAAAGCTGAATGTTTTGTATCAGGGAGATTGGGGACTGTCTCCACAAGATCCGGGCTGCTGACCTCAACAGTCCTCACGAGAAACACAGACACCCCATAGCCAGGTACCGGCTTTAGGATTAAGGCAGGTATAGTGTTCTTTTTTTAGACATTCATCACGGTAAAGCCGTCGAAAAACATTGTCGGAGAACGCGAAGAAGAGGAAACGACTGTCTGACCCGAGCGAGGGAACACACACGAGTAAACGTCGCACCAAGCATGAAAAACTGACGCTGGCCGACATGGACATGGCTCCACGGCTCATGTTCACCAGCTCCATTAACAACAATGGAGAAGGGAGGAGCATCAGTGGTGACTTTTTAACAACGGTGACGCTAAATAGATCGACGATTGATGGACGGATGTTTACGTACTCCAAAACTGTAGGGGGAGCTGTGTTGAGAAAAGACTTGCAAAGTTTTGTTTGAGTTTGATTACTCACACCTGTGACCTGTGTCAAAATGCTGTGCTGGTGTAAATCTATATAAATACATATATAAAAACACAGAAAGCAGCTCTCAACAATCACATGATAAATGTAAAGCAAGGATTTCTCCTCGACCTGCCACTGAGCCAGGAATTTCTATGAGCAAGTGACACCAAAGACAAACGAAGGCTTTAGACTTCAGAAGGTGTCAGGTGGTTCCAATACTGAGAGTGAGACTCTGAGTTTCATGCTGTGACTTTGTGTCAGTAATTAATAGTAATTAATAGATCCACTGAAGGGAGAAGCCGAAAGAAGCAGAAGAATTGTTCCATTAAGTGACTTTAATTCTTGTGAGTAAAGGTGAAATGTGTGAAATGTTCTGTTCAATCTTTTCACTTCAGGTTTTCACTCACATCTAGTGCATGATCAGCTCCCTCTCCTCCAGGTGCCCCTGGGCCTCCCAGACCGAACGAGCCGTCGCTCTGTAGCCGGGAGTTCTGAGTGTTAGAGTTCCGCTGTGGCAGTGGACTACCGGCGTCACTGAGGCCCTGGTTGCCATGGCCACCCGAGCTGTGCTGCTGCTGCTGCTGCTGCTGCTGCAGGATGTTCTGGGGATGTTCGATTCGTCCAGAATGAGGCGCCTGGAAGGTGACGGAGCAGCATGAGACACAAAGAAGAGGAGACAAGACAACATGGAATCAAGGTAGTGGAGTTGTACACAGGCTCAACTCTGTTAAATAAGTTAAAAAGGCTTTTTTTGGCTCTTTTTCTAAGGAATAAATGTTTATTTGAAGATAACAGTGCGTTGACCACAGGGAACACTGTGCAGGTCTCCTCGAGGCCGAGCACCAGAAGTGTGTGACAGCGGAGGATGCGGCCGAGCAGCTGTGTGCGACAGGTGCTAACGTGGTTTAGTGGCTCCAAACCTTGTGTGTGAGCAAACACGTTCTCTGACAGTGTTTTCCACTTCAGCGTTAGTTAAAGACTCTCAACACAAGTCACACAACCAGCAGGAACAGACAGTCAGTGCTGCTCGACACAACAGCAAGTTACAGGTGGATATTAGTAGGGCTCAAAACATGAATCCATCAAAAAATGACTTTAAAATAAATCATCACCTGTTTTGATAATAAATTCATCAGTTTGTGCATCTGAATGATTGTAAAATGTCCTGGTTCTACGTCTAGGGCTGCAACGACTGATCCATTACGAACTTAGTCTGCAACTATTTTGGTTGGTATTTAATCAATTCATTGGTTTGAGTGTTGTGACATTTGTTACATTTGTTTTAGAAACATTCAGTAGATAAACATGTTTGCAAAGAAAATAATCAACAGATTCACTCATTAATAATGAAAAAATCCTGAGCTGCAGCTCGAGATGGTTGCTGTTTTTATACATTTAACTGCAGCGGTTGTTTTTCACTTCAAACATGAAGAAATATGTCCAAACTTTCAAATACAAAAAGAAGTTTGACATATCAGTTACTAAATTTTGGCAGTTTGCTTTAATTTTGATGTTTGAATAGATGTAGTTATGAATGCATGAATAGAACGGAGTGTTTGATGGTTATTTATTGCCATTGCTCCATAGAACAAAGAAATCATTCAAACTGATTATTCTACACGTTTCAAACATCATCATATTGAGGTTTGGGAAACACTGATCAACATTTTCTGAAATGTTGTGGAGCAAACAACTAATCAGATGAATCAATTATGAAAACAACTGTTAGTTGTTAGACCTGCTCAGATTAATAGCAGCTCTGAACAGGGCCACAGTGATCATTGGGATCATATGTGAGCTTTTAAAGTGTCACGTGTGTGCGTCATTTGTAATTGACACACCATACAAATGTGTAGTTTTTGTGTCGTTCTCCCTGTGAAATCCAACAAAATGAAATTCATTTAATTTCCAGCACTGGATTAATCCAGAAACTGAGAAATGAGACGAGAACCACTGACAGAATGTTGCTCTTCTTCAGAGGATTTACTGATCCTTACTATCTCAGTCAGTTTGAATGACATAACAGGCAGTTTGTAAAGTGAGCGCATAGAGGTCGTCGTCTATTCACATGAACAACTCATCTGTTAAGGAAAAGGTCCTGAGTGGAATAAACAGAAAAGACACAGAGCGTGATTCTCGTCACAGCGGCCAGAGGCTACGACACGACAAGAATAAAAATCTGTCTCTGTGCATTGACTCTAACATGGGTTATGTAATAGGGGTGTGTGTGTGTGACCTGCTCAGACTGGTAGGGGAGTGGAGGTGGTGGTCCAGAGGCAGAGGTGTACTCTCCTAGTGTCGGTGTGCTGGGAGTGTTGGGGAAATCTGGAAAGCCTGTTTGGCTGGAGAATCCCTGACTCCCTGCAGAAGCAAAAAACAACACAACACAGGTCAGTGCACACGCACATACACACACACACACACACACACACACAGTTTTGTCTGTGTGAGCGGTGCATCTTGGGAGAAAAAGACACAAAGAATGAAGTGCCTCTGGCTGTAGAGTAGAGCAGGAAAAACAGTGTGTGCGAATGCAATTCTTTACATGTCGCTCAATACCATTCTGTGTCATTTCACATCTAAAAGCATGACCGTGTACAACATGTACATGTGTGGATCACAGACTCAGAGAAGCTTGAGCTCCTACATGTTAAAGCCACCAGAAATATGGTCAAATCTACAGCATTATATAACTACAGGGTGTCAATATTAAAAGTTGATAAATTAATTTTGGGAAAATGAAGGCCTATAAAAATGTTTAAAAAGTCTTAATCGCGATTTCATGAGGTATTACATTTTGTCCATATAGTTTGACTGCAAGTCTGCATCAATGTGTTTATTTTCCTCCCTGCGTTTGTTCCTTTTCAGATTATGAGTTCCTTTGTATTGTGCTCTATAGATTAAATTGCAAACTATACTGTTTTGTGAGTAAAGTATGTGTTGCAGTCTTAAAATATTTTGAGAAGGTCTTGAAAAAGTCTTGAAAAGGTATTGAAATGTATTTCTGGATTCCTGCGTTTACCCTGAACTAGAGAGAAGACTCAAACTTAAAACCAAGGCTGCTTCATAATTCCATCAGGATAGGTGATTGGAAGCATTGACCTTATCAAACTCATCAAGCTGCTCAGCGACAGTTCATTGTTGGGGCTTCTGTGTGTTTTCAGTCGAACTCCCAACGTGTACAGTACCGATACACCGATAACACCATTTTCTGGTGGGTCAAAACAGCGATTTGGTGATATATCGCTGTCCTTCAATAATCCAGACACCAGTGTAAATATTGATATTTTAATTAACAAATGAAAGTGATAAACAGTCAGCTTCACTCGCAGGGCGTCTCCTCTGAAATGAATGAGGGAAACTTGGCTGAAGAAAGAGGGGGTTCACAGTGAGATGATGGAGTTCTGTTTTCTTCAGTGAGACAGCTGTTGTGGAGTGGCTCAGTGGTTAAGACTCTGTGTGCAAAGAAGCGTCTGCTAAATGACATGTAATGTAATGTTGTGATGTATGGCTATATGAATGTTTTGCAATATACTGATGATCACAGAATTGTTGTATCATGATATTATTGGTGCTGTGGACCTTGTACAGTATCGTATAGTGAGTTACCGTGTGAGTATTTCCTGTAATAACACCATTATTTGCCTTAAAATTTGTTTAAAATTTTAAATTAAATTTGAAAAGATGAATATCATTTATCTTAAAAACTAGACAAAAAAAAAAACCCTCTCTGAAATCAGCCGAGTCTTTATTTTTTGAGTCCATAGACCACTCACAGTTTCTAATCTCACCTGGTCTGTTGTAGTCCGGCGTGTTCCTGCCTCCTGCTGCTAGACTCTGGTAAGGAGAGGACGCCGGGCCCAGAGATGCTATCATTTCCATTACATTGGGCAGAACCATGTGACTGGGGCTCACAGTGCGACAGCGTTTCAGGACCGGGCCGTCAGGTTCCTCCTTTATGTGCAGGTCTGGTTTGACTGGCACCGGCCTCCAACCGCACACCGGGTCTATGGTGATCTCCTCGTAGTCAGAGCTGACAAAGGAAGAGAGACAAGAGAGTTTTTTTTAGTTTGATAACAATGCTGACGGGTATGAAATATCACAAAGAGAAAAATATAAATACCCTACGCGTTTCATTCACATGAAAATCATACAAACACTTACTTCTGGATATAGACGAGTATACCGAGCATATACTGGTCCACCTCGAGCCCCTCTAGCAAAGCTGTTTTACTGTGGATGACAAGAACAGATGGGTGGTTAAGTTTAAGCTCAGACGATTAGATCTGATTCTAACTGGTCTGTTTTCAGTACATACTTGCACACAGGACATCTCCAGGTCCCTCTTTCACAGTTAAGTTGCAAATAGGACTCCAGGTCAAAGCACTATGAAATCAAAAAATGACCCATGAAACAACTGAAGGTGCACAGAGCAGGGAAAAATGCATGTGTGTGTGTGTGTGTGTGTGACCTCACCTGTATGTGTCGGCAGTCATGACCTCTGGCTGGCAGCTGGATCCGTCTGAACGTGATCGGGCACTTCAGAGATACTTTGATCGCCGTCTGTTCCACGCCGTCCTCACCATTAAGCCCGGGGGTCCCGGGAATCGTACCACTACTGAAATTTCTCTTAACTGAAACAAAAAGACAACAAGACAGCGATGCCATGATAAGACTGATCTACGTCAGAGCCGATGAGCAGTACTGAGTTCATATTAATATTCACTTTAGATACAGTTTTACTTAAATGACCAGTATTTTCAAAGTAGTGCCTCCCAGTGGTGCTATAAATCAAGTGAGACGAAGGTACATTTTTTCCCTTGCACTAAGATTCAAACAGAGGGTTTTTTTGCAACCAGCAGAGTCTCCCCCTAGTGGCTACCAGGTCAAAACACATTGTTTTGACCTGGTTGGCTTCAGGAGAAAACTGGAACATCTGGCATACGAGAAGAACTTGACCACTTCCCCAAACCATGCGAGAGTCTGAAGATGCGTTAAAGACTTGAATCATCCACATGTGATCGGATCATTTACAAATCACGATGGATGTGAATTCTCTATAAACTATAACACAATAATTGTTGGGGTTTTTGTGTGTACATGTGTAGTTTTCTACAGAGAGGTCCTCACTACTTTAATACTTGGTTTCAGGGTGATGGGGTTAGAATTACAATTAAAATCAAATTATTAAAGGATATCAAATATCGATATCGTATTGACATCGATATTATTTTATGCCAATATCACCCATCCCTAATAGTAGTTATGGTTAAGGTAAGAGTCAGTGTACTGTACTCTGAAATCATGGAAACCAGACTGTGTGTGAGAAATCTGTCATCCTCTAACAGTGACGGTGGTTACGTCAGAGTTCCTCTAAGGACACATTTGTCTCCTGTCTGTCCATGTTGTGATGTGCTTGGCTAACTTCACCGTCCCTGCTGTGCTGATGTAGAAGCAGAACCATCGTGTCACTGGTGTGTTTCTGTGATGTTGTAAATGTGTTGCTCAGATCATGTCGACCCTTCACAGAAGCACTGAAAGCTCTTGTGAAGGATCTGTTGCTTTTGTTGGATTAGGACTCACTCTTTGTGATGCAGTGTTCAGCAGGCAGCAGTCTCTTCTTCATCAAACCCTGAAGGACAGACCTGACAGACGGCCGGTGCACCAGCTGTAACACAAACAGGTGGGACTGGGGCAAAAGGAGGGGGTGTTTTTTATTCAATTAAATATAGCACTGTTGTAGCGCTGCAGCGTAAGTGTGAGACAGGAAGGCTACTTACACAACAGCAGGCTGTTACAGTGATCTGCACAGTGTTACGTTCAGGCTGACACACTTGCTTCAGGTACAGAGGCTTGTGGGAGGTTTTATTGTCCCCTCTTTCAATGGACAGAGGGGTTGCGTTGACACTAACCTGATACAGAAGGAAAAAAATAATAATAATTTGAGCACTGAACTCAGCCTCCATCCACACGACTGTTTTCATTTTTCAAATTTTTCAGCTTTTCCTCAGAAGGCATCTGCATCCACACTCACACACCTGAAAATGCACTATGTCATGTGACCATTTGTGCTACAAACAAAAACTCAGCGCTTCTTAATCAGACCAATAATGATGTAAACTTAATGTTACTTTTTGATCACATCTGATAAAAAGGGAAAGTGCGTCATCATTTTCACCCCGTCCAGACTAAGACGCAGTTTTCAGACTAGGACGGAGCCAGCGGTGTTGTCAACGGTCTCGGTTTTAGAGACCCTAAATCTCCAAGAATGCAGAGTTGTATTAGGGCTGAGTGATGAGTCATTCTCATTTGTAGATTAACAAGGTTGTTTATGATGGAAAACAGGTTTCGACAAGGTCGTGCCAATGTCAGCTGACATAGGGCGATAGGCGGGGTCACACCCGCCTACAGTTCTCCAGTGCATCACAGGGCCCATACAGTCCCAACCAGAGAAAAGGTGCTGGTACTTACTTGCACAGAGGCCGGCCAGTTCGTGTTCATTTGCCTGTCCTCGTGGTGGTAACACTTAAACTGCAGTTCAAGGTCTGGTCTGCAGGGGGAGACACAGCGCAGCTAATCAGGAAGAGACTGGGTGGGGTTATCAAACATTCCTCATCTGTTTTTTCCTCCTCTGGTGTTTTTTTACATTACTTAGGAGGAGAAACAAGATAGAGGTGAACAGCTATGAGAATACACTGTGTTACAGAAGCTCACAGCTAAAGCCTGGCCTTCATATTTATATAATATAAATGTAAATTCATATTTACAACCAGTTTGAACACCAGATTATTGTTATTCGTGTAAGTTATACTATACAATATCTTACTGTCCCACACCATAAAGAAGATCAGTATTTTTAGCCTGCACGGACACAGGGGCTACAGATATACTGCTGGGTATTATGGATAGAAAATGTTGGAATAGGCTCATATAAGATAAATATTGTATTAGGTGAACATATTGTGTCCCTGCTGGAAGCCATGGAAGCTGGTTCCCAGCACAGGGAGTCGCAAGTCATTGTTTTCATGTTGTACAATGACTGGGGGTGTCATGATTCTCCAAATCCTTGATTCAATTTGATTCTTTTTTGGTACTTTTCCCCCGTCTTTTAGCGCAGATGAGTCTGCCATTTTTAGACTTAATCTAGGATCACTGGTTTTAAGTCATTTTTTTTAGTCCAATTTCACTCGTCTACATGTTGATAAGTCATAAGTGATATAATGGCCATCATTTGTTTGCAATGGCCTTATTGTCAAATGTAAATCATTTATTAATAATATGAATGTAACATTAACCAGTCAACTGTAAACGAAGTGTAAAAAGAAGAGAAGTCATAGAGTCACGTCGCTCCGTGATGCTCTGAAGATCCTGCTGTTGTTAAGGTCACTAAATCTGCACTGACCTCCAATAGCTTTTTCCCTGACATTGTTTCCAGTACACTAACTAAATGCTTAAATCAAGAGTTTTCCACCACTAAATAGTGTCACATGTCTGATGCTACAATGGTAATTTCTTCATTCAAGTTGAATTTTGAGGAAGTTTTGCCCCAGAGGATGGAAGAGCTGCCTGTGTTCACGGAGGTGTTTTAGCGTGTTGTGTCTACGTCTTTATGATACATGCAGCGATGTCCTGTGCTGTGCTTCACGTGCAAAACGTAGCTTACACACTTTTCTTCAACAAGTTTTGGCGACTCGTGCAACGCAAAAATCTTTCAGAGACGCTGAGGGGGTTCGAGTTTGGTCAGTGTCGCCCATATCTAACCCTAACCCGTGGTTACTATTAGTTGGCAGCAGCTTCAGGTTAGCGGGAGGAGGAAATGCATAGTCTTGCTACAATGGCTACACATTACATTACATTACATGTCATTTAGCAGACGCTTTTATCCAAAGCGACTTACAATGGCATTGAGTACAATTAGCCGGGGGGGAGTCGAACTTGCGACCATTGCGACCATGGTGTCTTTCGCACACAGGTTACCGGTCTTAACCACTGAGCCACTCCACCGCCTGCAGGACGTCAAACTGGGGGCGTGGTTAAATCCTCGATTCCACCTTTCTTGTTATTGTTGACCTTTACTTTCAATCAATATTCAATTTACAATAATGACAGATTTTCAAGGTTGTATTATATGTTTTTTATAACAATAATTATAAAAATTGTAAATGGAAGTCAGCTAAAATAAAAATCATTTAAGTGAATAATAATTAGAGGAAGGATTTAGTTTATCAGACAGACAGACAGACAGATAATGTAATGAGTCTAATGTCAGTGTCTTCCTACCTCAGCATGAGTGTTTTGAAGACAGAGTCTCTGAGTTGGAAGGCGTGGTTACTGACGGCCAGGTTATGCTCCAGCCTGAACGGCTCTAACACGACACCGTCCCGTACTGGGAAAGTCAGCCGCAGGTTGTCACTAGGGTTTCCTTAAGTGGGAAGCAGAGACTGTCACTGCAGTTTCAGTTTATGTGTGTGAATATGTGAAAGTGTGAGTATGTGAATGTGTGAATGTGTGTGTGCTGGGTCTCACCTGAAGAGGGCTGCTGAGCGCTGATGTTGGGTTTGGTGTCGGGTGAAAGGTACGGAGGTTTTGTGTCCTGGCCTGGGGAGAGGTAAGGAGGTATGATGGTGCCGGGTGTGATTGGAGGGGTGGGGTTCCCTCCCATGGGTGAGGTGGGATACCCGGGCATCACTCCACCTCGACCTGGCTGAGATATGATAAGGACGAGTGTTTAGAACAACAAATCTCGCCATCTTTCCAAACTGCAATAGAAAGGGTTTGTGGTAAGTTCAGACAAGACTTACCCCGTTTACTGCAGCCTGTGTGAAGGCATTGTATCCCCCTGCTCCTCCTGCTGGCAGGCTGCCCTGACCATTGAAAGGCTCTGACTGGAGAACACAAAAACAGAAACACGACACTCAAACCAATGATCCGTTTATCTGGACCTCAAATAGTACAGTGATGCAGAAATGAGATTCAAAAAGCTTCAGCAAAAACTGAGGCACTCTTTTTTTTTTCCCCCTTAGCTGAACAAACATCATCAAAAACAATGCATTTCACTATTATTGATGTAGAAAAAGCCCATTATTTGGTTGAAAAAAGACCATTTACACATCACTGACATCCACTCACAGTCCAAGCACAGGCTCCATGTCCGTGTCAGTGTTCTCTCAGTCGCCTCCCCTCTTACAGTCACACATCACTCCCTTACACCTAACCTCTCAGAGGCCTATGATGGATAACTCCACCCATTTCTGTATCCACTCACTCAGGTCATGCTTGGTGTAAAGAGGGCGAGTGAATCAAAATTCACCCGTATTTTGTCTAATTAGTCTCCTGCCTAAAGACTTCTCCGTCAACCAAAGTGAAGCATACTGATACTAAGCAAAAAAAAGGCTACATTATATTGTTTTAAAGTTATATAAAGGCATTGAGATATTAATTCAGAAGTGATTTGGTATTAGAGTCAAACATGAATTACTGTTTGGAAAGGATTACTTTGTAATACTGTGGAGGGTTGGGCTGGCCTGCTCCAGGGGGGAACTGTGCGGGGTTGTGTGATCCAGATGTGTACTGTCCCATTAACGGCATCCGGCTGGAGGGGTAAGAGGGAGAGGGGGCACATCTCTGCTGAGGGCCAGTAGGGTACTGCAGAGGCTGGTTAGGGTAACCCGACATCCCACCGGAACCATAGTGCTGTGCTGAAAAACCCTAGAAAAACACAGACAGGAGCAGTTTCTGATATACTGTGATTTGACCAGACATTATGTCTCAGCTCTGTATCACAAAGACTCTGCATCATGTGCCAGGAACACAAAGTTTACTCTCTTTTATAGAGTTGTTTGCTTATTTTTGTAAAGTGCTGCTGAGCTGTGGTGTTGCTGTTGTTTGTTTTCTTCTTCCTCTGACTCATTTTGTTTTGTACCACATTTGTGACATCACATGTCAAATACCAGTGGCAGTGGTGAAAAAAAGGGCGCAAACCACTGGCAAAGGGAATGATGTTAATTGTAGAGCTGCAGCTAAGGATTATTTTCATAATCGATGAATCTGTGGATTATTTTCTCAATTAATCGATTAACCATTTGGTCCATAAAATATGAGAAAAACTTAAAAAGTGTTGATCGGTGTTCATCAAACCTGGAAATGATGATGAATGATTTAATCATGAAAAAAGCTTTCAGATTTCAGATTATCAAAATAGTTGTCGATTCATTTAGTAATCGATTCATAATCCAGAAAGGTCTCATGTGTTAGACTGCGTTGTTTTAAGTAAATCTTACAAACTGGTGGAGCTTTAATAACATAAATATGAGCAGTGTCTTTGCTGTTGGCTTAAGGAAACCCTTGCATAGTGTGATAATCCTGCAGTAATATGTAAAACTGTATAATCCAACTGCAAACACTCTCCTCACTGACCTCTGAGTGAAAATGCCGTTTGAGCCCCTGCTGTCCGCTGAGATAGCCTCCGTGCTGGGACATCTTCTGAGCCTGTGAGGGGTGAGAGGGATACATGCCCACTGCGGAGGGCGGCGGTCCCGGCCTGGAAGGCACCATCCCACCGGGGTTCATCCCTACAGGGCCACGGGGGCCTGAATGTGACAGGAACTGGGTGCTGTACGTGGGTGCTCCACCCATCTGAGAGGGAACAGGGAAACATAGTGTGGGGTCATTAGTGTTTTCCACAACAGACACTTCAACAGTGAGAGGCGTTCACCTGTAGTTCTGTGGAGGGAAACTTAATAAATAGTATACTTTACATGGCTTTTGAAATGGTGTTAGTTTACGATTAAAAACAATCTTGTTCCTCAACTGCATCACAGAGAGGAAGTGAGGGAGTGAAATTATGTAGATTTGTAAAAATGGTGGCTGTGGAAGGACAACATGTACATGTATTAGTGCTGCAACTAACAATTCGTTTCATAATCAATGAATCTGCCAGTTACTTTCTCTATTAAGTGAGTACTTGTTTAGCCCATAAAGTGTTGAAAAATGTTGATAGGTGTTTCCCACACCTCCAAATTATTCTCGTTTTGTCCACATGACAAAATGAATCTGTTTGAATTATTCTGTTTTCATACGAAGCAAAGAAAATATTCACATTTAATAACCTGAAAAAGCTTGTTTTAATTATTGAAAAAACAACAACACTCAAACCAATTCATGGATTGTCAACATAGTTGACGTAGTGCTGGGCGGTTCATACCAAAAACTGTTTTTTATTGCTATGAATCTATGAATCTAAGAGTGGTATATGGAAAAAAGAATGTGGCACAGCACACAAGCCAAGGGCTTAGCTGAAGAAGTAACTAAAGGAAAGGAACAATGGGGGACAGAAGAGAGGTGTGGGGCAGAAAGGGGGGAGAGAAAGAACAAGAGGGAGGTGAGGTAGAAACCGAAGAACCACAGGACAGTTCTGACACAGGAGAGGAGTCTGGTAACTGAAGGCTCTGTTCCCAGAGTTCTTACAGACTCTGGGAACCACAAGTAAGCCTGTGTTTTGGGACCTAAGTGATCTGTTAGGGTGATAAGGTAAAATAGTTGTTTCAGGTATGAAGGGACCTGATCATTAAGTGCTTTCTATTTTAAATAGAATTCTAAACTGTACGGGGAGCCAGTGTAGTGGAGTGACATGGTCTCTCTTTCTAGCTCCTGTCAGAAGTTGTGTTGCAGCATTTTGAACGAACTGAAGGGTTCTGACAGACTTGTAAAAATGTAGTAATCAATGAATCATTGCAGCCCTAATGTAGAACAAATGCACATCGAGAGGTGTGATGTTGCTCAGCCCATATCCACTTTTCATAAGAACAAACAGAAACGATGACACTGTATGCTGAGCTGCTGCGCTCACTCCCACTCTGTAAATACAAAGTCTACAGAGTAAATAGTCTGGAACGGCAGAGCAGTGTCAAGTTATGAGAGGTCTCTGCTCTTAATGAGAAACATGTGTTGCTAGTGAATGTGTGCAAGCAGCGCAGCCGCCCCAACCCAACCCAACATCAGCACTCCAAACCAGGGACGCTGTGTGCAAAACACTACAAGCAAGCGACTCCTCAGTGTTGCAGTGCATGAGGACCAGCTCAGAGTTCCTGCTATAATGATACGATTACTACATGGATGTGAGTAAATGATGCAGACTGTTCACATTTAAACAAAACAATGACAAGATGGAAAAAAGTGTTTTGCATGAAGTCCTAAAATGACCATGATTTGTTGCACCACACACCCAGTAATACTGCCTGCAGCACTTTGACTCCACGGTTGCTTGTCAAACACAAGGAGCTACAGCGAGAGGATTTTCAAATCTGACTTGATTTTAAAAACATGGGAGACCACAAAAAAAAGACAATTTTCAATGTTTTAAACCTGAGAAAGCACAGACTAGATGATCCAGTAAAGACACAGGACCACACATTTGGAATGGAATCAAAGAGATTTCACTACAGGATAATTTGGCCAAATAATCTGTTTAAATCATCCTCTGGTGTGGGGCAGGCTTGAATTTCAGTCAAGGTCAGCTAAGCCACTCTTTATCTCTCATACATGTTGTTGGATATACATAAAGGTTTTACAGTCCCTTAAAATTGCCTCACTGTCTCCTTTTTTACACTGTCGTGACTCTGCTGCTGCTCAGAGCAGACACACATCCATCAAGGATGTTATTGATTCATCAGATTTTTTTAATATTGAAATTATATTCCACTTCCAACAGCCCAAATGTGTTCATGTGTGCAGTAAAAAGTGAATCTGCAAGAAAGAAACTTTAAAATGAGTGGACAAGGTCAATGACCCAGGCTTTACGTCATCTGAGTCTATACTTAAACCTGAGCTGGGAAAGCTTCATGTTCATGTCTCCGGAGCAAATCATTTATTTCAACTCGTCAGTGTTTTGGCAGAATGCCTTCTGCAGTGTACGTGACATTTACTGAATTTATTCTGCCTGAAACAAGTGTTTCAAATCAGGCACTTTTTCCTTGAAAGAAGCAGAAACAGAGTGCAGTCATACTGTATCTGAGACACAGCAAGCACACACGTGAACATAAACTACACATTAGATGCTTAAATCCAGCATCGAAATCAACGCTTGCTATATAATATTATAATTTAGCCTAAACTCCCTAAAAACAAATGTATTTCACACTCTCCCTGTTTACCTGTGCGTAGCTCAGCTCCTGGTTCTGTTTTTCCTGTATTGCTGCGACAGTTGCCGTGGCAGTGGCAGTTGCCGTGGCGGCGGCGGCGGCAACAGCAGCGGCGGCGGCCTGGGTGAAGTCTGAGGGAGGCCGAGCGCCCAGACCGGCGCCCCCACTGTTACTGGAGTAACTACAGGGAAGAAGGGAGAAGACATGATGAGTGGGCAGTGAGTCAGAACAGTGGGGGAGGAGCAGACACACGGACTTATGTTAATGACAGAACCCCACGGTGATCATAAATGTTGACAATTGAATTATCACATCTAATGAGGTGTTTATGAATGCTGGTTACATTGTCCACAACACCACTCGATGTTTGTTCTGCATAGGCCTAGTCCATGTACATCAAGCAAGAAAGTTACCAGGCTCCTCCTCTCCTGTGGAACCAGCTCCCAGTGACAGTTCAGGAGGCGGAGCCACTCTCTGTAGCTTTTTGATAAAGCTTATAGTTAGAGCTGGCTCAGGGAAACCTGGACCATCTCTTATGCCGCTATAGACCCAGACTGCTGGGGGAATTTCCTGTGGTGCACTCACACTCGTGAGTTTGTGTCTTTCCTTCCTTTCCTCTCTCTCTCTGTGTCCTCATCTTGCAGGTTGCAGTATCCAGATCCAGTTTCAAGGTCACTACTAATATTGTTATTATTATTATTATTATCATACATATCATCACCATTATTATTATGCTATGATTAAAATTAAAGTTGATATCAGTATAATTGTTATCAACAATCTCTGCTGCTGCTTATATAAATGACATCATAGCTCTATAAACATGTCATCACTGACTCTAACAGTCCTGTATAAACTTATAACTTGATAAAATTGGTTCTGGTCTCTTTCTTCTGTCTCTACCTCATCTCCCTCTTGTCCTTTCTCTCCTCCCTTTCTGTCCCCCACCTCTTCTCTGTGTCCCATTTTTCCTTTCACCCCAACCGGTCGAGGCAGATGTTGCACATCTGAGATTTCTTCTTCTGTTAAACAGAGTTTTCTCTCCACTGATGCCTAGTGTTTGTTCATTGTGTGAACAGCTGGGTTTCTCTGCTCTGCTCCACGATGTTGTCTACGTAGAGAGCCTTGAGATAATGCATGTTATAATTTGGTGCTATACAAGTGAAACTGAATTGAAAGTGCATAAGACATTTCAAAACAAATGCACTATATCTTAAGTTCATTAAAAGTAACATTTTCTGTTATATTCATCTCACTGTAGCAACTGTATAAACAAACGTACCTTCCACCATAGGCTGAGGAAGGGTTGTAAGCAGTGCTGGGACGTCCGTACATGACAGGATGGCCGTAGCCTTTAGATACAGCATCTCCATAGGACTGTTGTCCCATAAACTGGGAGGCCATGCCAGAGGCCATTCCAGGGCTGCCACCGGGCATCATGTGACTTCCAGAGCTCTCACCTGGACCCATGGGTGCACCGAAGCCCTATATACAGAGGGAGGGAGAGACGTGTGAGTGCAGATACAGAGTCACAGACAGAGCAGCAGACTGTGTGTGGAACAATCACTCATCTATTTTGTTGTTTTGTTTTCTTTTCGCCTTTCTTTATTTTACGATTCAACACTTTTTTCACGCCATGTGTGAAATCTTGTGTCTTTTGAGGCTGACTTTAGCTACGTTTCATTGACAGTAGTTAAAAGGTAAAAGTGTCAAATAATCTCCAAACACAAAACAATGAATGACAGCGCAAGAGGGAGCTGGGGAATGTCACGTCATTGTTTTCCTAAAGTAGCGTATTCACTGTCTACACGGGAACGTGAGGCCAGCGTTTTGAGATTTTCCCACTCTGGGAGGCGTTTTCAAAAGATGACGGTTTCAGGTCCTAAACTGCCGTCTCCATGTGGACGGAGCGGCGGTTTAGGACCTAAAACGCCTCACCAACAGAAAAGGATGCGTATTCACCTGAACTTGTTTCCATGTGGACGGCCCTAAAAAATCCCAGAGGGATTTGGGGAGGGGTTGCTTTGATGTATCTGAAGAGGCTTTTTAAAGCAATTATAATTTAGTTTTGTGGTTTTAGTTTAGTTTCTACTATGATTATTAACCCATATATGAAAAAAATTATTGAATTTTCAGGTAATTTTGGTCCCTTTTTTGTTGTTTCTTATTAATGTTGCTATACACATAGTTATTAATATTCTGCAGCAGTATCTGTTCATTTTAACTCTTAAAACAATATCTTAGCTGTATTAGATCAAAATCCATATTTATTTTCATTTCAAACAAGAGTCAGGGCTTACTTTAGTGTTTCATCTCCTTCTGTTGTTTCTGAGTTTGTTTATTATCTGAAATACACCAAAGAAAATATCCCAGAGTACTGAGTCACGTGTTACCTGGCTGTGTGTGGGATTGGTCACGCCCAACACTGTGGTTACTACAGAGAGAGATCCTGCGTGCTGATTGGTGCCTGGTTGCCAGGAGACTGGGTCATTTAGGAAGGGGCTGTCACTGCTGTGGAAGGACACAAAGCCAAGGTGAAGGAGCCAGTGTTCATTCACAGATACAAACATTCAATATCACTGTATGTTATGTTATTATTCACATGTTAAAAATGAATTCCTCTTTTTCAGGCTCACAGCAGAAAACAGCGTTGAGCACAAGGTTGTCAATTCATCATTTACTCTGCTGTGTTAAACAGAACTTGAGCATGGTTTCTTCATCCAACAGTTGAGGTAACAAACCACTTCCTCAACAGGAAGCTAGCCTTACTGTAAAAATCAGGTTACAGAGGTTAAGAGCTTTACCACAATCATAACTGACTTTTATCGATTTTACAAAAGATTTCGCTTATTTGGCTGCTTTTTGATGCTGCTTTGGTTTGAGGAAACCTAAAAATCAACATTCTTTCAAATAGGCCGAGTAAAAAAAATAAATAGCCATCAGCAGATTTGTCTTCACAGAGTGTGAATAAAGATCTAAACTCAATGATTTTCATTTATCCTCATTTGTGTGTAGATCAGTCAGCAGGGGCAGCCATGCCTGCACTACTGAGTTCACAGCACTGTTCATTGACAAAGGCTTTGTTCATGAAGTCAGTGTGCATTCATTCACAGGTTCAATGAGAAGTGACGTAAAAGGAACTTTCATAATATCCTTTTAATCAATGATGATTAAGCTCAGGTTTATACGTGTGGAAAAGAACAGTAGCAGGCGACACTTTAACTAAATGCTACTGATACATTCCAGACTACAATGAACGATGATCAAGTGGGGGGCGGGTTTTCATTGCATTTTTAATAGAGCTATAAACTGATTTTGTTTAGCCTATAAATAGTGATTTACAATATAAAAATATTAAGGATTAATGGATAATCAATCGTTAATTCTCCAGACGATCGATTAAGAAAATTAATCGGACTATTTGGTGGTGCTGGCCTCTCCCTGTGACATGGAGACTATATGTTTTGACCCATCGAACGGCCGCGGCAGAACCAACGTCATTTCTCACGTGCCCACCCTCACACCGGATGTTCTGCGGCGAGTGTACACCTAGCTTTAACTTTCTGCTTGCTTGGGTGTACAGTATTTAAAATAGCTTAAGAGAGAATCTGACATCATTTATCAGATGGTATGTTGATCAACCTGCAAACACACATTCCTCACATGTTACCACTGTTCAATTTCCCATCGTTTGCAACAAAAGGGAAAATAGCTGCCATGTTCTAGAGTTGCAAAACATTGACCTCACATGACATGAAGACTGATTTGAACAGAGAACTGGATCCTGTTTCAGGTGTTGCTGATTGATACCTAAAGTGTCAGGTCACACACACACACACACACACGCACACACACACACACACACACACCAGTGCCTGCATTACCACTTAGACACAGTGAAAAGCATGTAACACAAAGAGAGAGAGCGGGGGTCTGAGCTGAGCTTGGTTTCAACACATGGGGCCCCTGGAGTCCACAACAGAACAAATCCAGTACTGAGCAGGGCAGGTGAGGTATCACATGGTTCACCTGAGGACACTCAGCTCAATGGGATACTTAAGGTTTGTTCAGGTGTGGAGGGAAAAACACTGAATTATACTGTATGGGTCCACCTTATTCTACCTCATACTGATAATATTTAACTCTTTAATCAGACTCATTTCAAATACAATTGTGTTCATAAAAACAGTTGTGACGTCAGGCTGGATTTTTTAAAAAGCGGGGAAATCCAAATCTGATCAAATGTGGTCATTCGAGACGACACATTTTAGTCATTTTAGTCAACGTTGAAGCAGTAGACCAGAAACTGTGTGTCCTCGTAAGTTTAAAATGTCACTTTCCTCTATGGACTGAGGTGCAGGACATGCAAAAGTGGAGACCTTTTAAATGATGATGTTACTCCAACTCATTTCCTGATTTGTTTTTTTCAGTCCCGACCTGACAGCCGGTTGTGACCTTTAACACGCAACTTTCAGTTTCAGCTCAATGTCGGTCAACAACCCATGAGTAATGCTCTCTAAAACTGAGCCAACGACTGCAGAGGCGGGGATAAATCGATTTTTACCACCCACAACTACAATATGCATTTTTAAGCAAATTATTACGGCAGCTGATGAAAAAAACTAGAGCTGAAACATTTAATTAATCAATTATTAATCGATTACTAAACTATTTTGATAATCAATCGGTTTGAAGCTTTTTTCCTGATTAAAACAAGATTTCCGATTGTTTAAGCTTCTTAAATGTGAGTATTTTGATTTCTTTGCTCTGGATAAAAAAGAAATCATTAATAGTTAATCATTTCGTTTTTTTTGGACAAAACAAGACATTTGAGAACATCATCATTTCAGATCCACATTTTTAAAGGTTTTCTGATATTTTATGCGATTAATCGATAAACTTTAATGTCACCACCGTGTGCTTGACGTGTGTGTACCTCTGTGGAGTGGGATGTAGGAAGGGTTTCATGGAGTTGTGGGGGTTCATTGGATGTACGGGGGGATCATCAGAGAGCCCCCACTGTCCTCAAGTGGCAGCCCCTGAGAGCGAAAGAGAAAGACACAGACACACATGAGAAGAACAGTTACTCAGAGCTCGTTCGCTGCACGGCAACAATTCATCATGGCAGCGGCCCACGGTACGTGTGTGTGTGTGTGTGTGTGTGTGTGTGTGTGTGTGCACAGAGACACGGAGCCCTCCCACTAACTTGAATCTGTCTCAGTGTGTGTGTGTGGGGACGGTGCAAAAAAAAAAAAAAAAACATTAGCCTATCACTGACTGCTGTAGCTCTGATACCTCTCAGAGGAAAGGGGGAGGGATGCTGAGTGCTAAATTTAGCGTGCTGATTTCAAAAGGAATTCAGGAGAACAGAGATGTGAGGAGGCAAGAGACACTCCGCCCCCACCCGCCAACACCGATGTACAATTCATCACTCTTGTTCTTCTCGCTCGTCGATTTGGTTCATTTATGAACAACCCTTTTTATGTTTATCCGCCACTTTACCCTTCCTTTAATACGAGATGTTGTCTTTATTTCCTTCACATTTCTCATCGCCACTCCACAGCTGCCACTGCTTCCCTCCTCCTACCTCCCACTAATGATTTTATATGACGGCTACCAACTGACATGCTAATTATCCAACATCACAGCCCTCCCCTCCCCCTCAGTTCTTCTTCTCTCAGATTTCCCTTTTCTCACTTGGGAGATTTGGGTCAGACACCCCACATCTTGTGCAGGAGGTGGAGAGGAGGAGGTATGTGGGGTGGGTGGGGGTGGTTGCCACTCAGATCACCTATCAAACCACCTGTCAAGAGGCATTGTCTCCAAACAGCACCTTGTGACGTCACAGTACAGAGTACATTATAGCTGCAGTATGCAACATTTATTGTTGTTGTATTATTCAGGCTCAATGGTAAATGGTGTGTATTTGTATGACACTTTACAAGTCTCAATGACCACTCAAACATGCTTCACACTACAATGTCTGCCATTCACCCGTTCACCCACACATACATCTATGGGCAGTTCACACAGCAGCAGCAACAAGCATGTATCCCGTCATACTGCTGAACCACACGGTTTCTTTTGAGCAGTAGAAGTTTTCAGTCAAACTATCACTTTAGTAGCACAACGTTGCCGCTAATGCTGCCTCATCTGTATCCACATGAAATGAGTCACTTCCTCCACACACACAGTTTACCACACGGTACAGGACGATATCAAGATTTATTTTGAGTGGCAAGAGGCCCAGAATTAAGTTTGAAACTCTCAGTCATTCTTGCCTCCTCTATCTTTTAGTAACTATTATGCTGCCCAATTAAGATATATATATATATATATATATATACACACACACACATCTATACATGTATATGTATACACATAAATATGCATACATACACATATATGTACATATATACGTATATACTGTATACTTATATATACATACATGTATACATGTATGTATACATGTATGTATACATGTATACATACATACATGTAGTGCAGGACAGTGTAGTTTTTTCTCCCCTCTCCTTTGAATAAAATAAAACAAATCTTTAATAACAAATGAACTCATTTGTCAGATATTTGAATGCATTTGTTCATATTTAAAAGTTACACAATACAGCTTTAACCACACAGCAGCCCGGGTGGGTGGAGTGTAATTTGTCTGTTTTTATCAGATGCTGCAGCACAGTTTGTACCTGCAGAGCAAAAACACTGAGACACTCTGTTCTTTCTCTCTGTGTCTTGACCTCAGTTTTCAGGACCACGACTCCTTGTGCTGCACGTTCTTCGTTTTTCCCTCTCTTTCCCTTTTCCTCTCTTTTCCACCGACATTGAGGTGACAGCCAAAACACTGCAGGCGTTCAATCAGCCCTCCACTGACCCTCTGCTCCCACAGTGACTGCCTTGTTTTGTTACAACTCACTCCAGTCTCATGTAAAACAAGGCTTTGAGTTATTTATCAAGATGGAGTGATCATGCAAAGAACATTTCTTTACACTAATGTGCCACTTTTTCCCTCACTGTCACAAAACCGGGTGAAATGCTTTTGAATGCACAGTGAAGTGGTTGAAGTCTACAGCTGCAGCCATTATTCCATTTATCGATTACTGATACTAAATGAATCGTCAACTTTTCTGATCATCGATTATTCAGTTTTAGATGTAGATATTGAATTTATTTAAAATAAAAGACAAAGCTATTTGAAATAAAAATAGAAAAATTTAAAAATCTCTTATTCATACTAATCCAAACATATTTACTTAAAAAAGCTATTAAATCTGGAGCCACAAAAGCTACAACTAAACCCAGGGTAACAGCTATCAGTGATCAACATAATTAAACACTCCCTCTGCCACTTACTGCGTCCAATAATAAGCAAACACCCTTTTAAATGATTTATTAAATGTTGCTTCTTTGTTTCCCCGACATGAGCCGTCACAAAAGCCGTCAAGGTTTTTATACCCGAGTGCCTCTTTTGCTCCGACAGCCTCTAATCAATACTCCACATCTCATTTGTGGCATGATTAATAATGAAGTAATGAAGTGATGAAAGGAAATCATCAGGCAGAAAATAAATCAGCAAACACTGTTTTGTGTCAAGGGGAAAAAAGACAAACCCTCACTGACAGCTCCACTGTTTGGGTTTAGAGAATGAAAAATGTTTTCATTGGTAAAATTTGTGACTTTTTTCCTTAAGGCCAAATTATTAAACTGCAAATAAATGATGCCATTTTGAACTATGTAGCCAACAATTTATTTGCTTACATATTCTACTAGCATACAAAATACAGTTCCAACTAATAATGGTCCAGAAAATGTTGAAAAATGTTTTTCAAATCTCAAAATGAAGATTTTTCAAATGTCTTAATGATTTCTTTGGTAGTATGAAGTAAAGAAATCAGAATATGTTCACTCTTAAAAAGCTGAAAAAAAATCTGAGACCTTGTTTTAACTTTTAATTATAAAAAAATGAGTTCATGATTAATTTGATAAATGAATAATAACCGATTCATTGTTTATCTATTATTAGCATATATAGAATGCCAATAGATATTAGCATAGGTTATAACAAAACGTAAGTCGAGACAAGTGCGAGATTTGAGCCGAGTGTAGTGTGGATTTATTTAGACACCCATGGATGCTCAGCCTGTCTCGTCACAAAGCAAACTGAATTTGTGAACAGGACCATGAGCTCGTGTACAATACAACACAATAATGATCAACAGAAATGTGTCTTTGTATATCATAAAACAAACCTCAAGGAAAGCTTTTGACAACTCTGCAATTCGTCAACTATGGAGCCAAGATGAAATTCAAAGTCAATGTGAAGCAGAGCTAATGATTATTTTCATTCATGAACACTAGACTGTCAAACAGTCAACCTTTAATAAAATATGAAGCAAAAGCACAAATAACTTCTGAAAAAGACAAGTGTGAATCCACACTGGAAATATTCTGTTTACAATGACTGAACATGATTGAATTATTGATTTGATTATTTCCATTCTAAATGATTATATATATATATTTTTTATCATAACTGATTGTATCTCAAGAGTCAGGAAATAGCAACAAATGCTAACCACGTCACTTAAAAGCAAAGGCTCTCATTTAGAGGCACAATTGAGCCACTATTTTTAAATGATTTACTTTTTTTTTTAAACTTGATTTCAGCTGCTTTTCTAAACCCTCTGCGATATTAATTTGGACATTTAAGTGTCATTGAAGTCGTATTTCCAAACAAATAAATGTTTATACTACTTCATAACAATTAATCTGAGTAATTAACTACGACATTAATCACAATTTTAAATGAAATAAACTTATATGTGAATATGCTCTTGTTTGATGATTATTCGATTAAGCGATTGATTACTAAATTAATGATCAACTATTTTGTTACTCAATCAGTTTGAGTGTTTTCTTTCAATTATCAAAACAAGTTTTCTGATTTTTCAGCTTCTTAAAAGTGAAAGTGGTTTCTTTGCTCCATATAAAAAATAAATAATTAAAACTTAATCATTTTGGTTTGCGGTCAAAACAAGACATTTGAGAACATCATCATTTCCAGGTCTGCTAAAAACCAAATCACCATTTTCAACAATGAAAATAAATGGCCAGAGTGTAAGGGCATTGACACAGAACCACAGAAAGGGTGGCAAACACACGTCTCATGAATCACACGTGAGTCTTGGTGTGCGGTGATATCTGAATCTGGACCAGTTTCTAGGCAAGTTTGATAAATGAGGGCCACTGTGGGATAAATGACATCTCACACACAGTGCTTTCCCCGCCATTCATTTAGTAGCAGTGCACCAACCACTGCTATAGATTATTGAGTATCACAGCTCATCTGCAATCACACAAACAGAGACAGAGTGAAGACAGCGAAAGAAAAGACTAACGAAAGAAAAGTTATCATAAAGAGAAATAACCACACAAACGAAGAGGAAGATGATGCCGACGATCAGTGACAGTGAGTGCAAGCACAAGACTGAGGTGGGATTATGTCATCATTGTTTTTTCCAAAGTGAGGCCACTCAGTGGGGTTTTGAGATTTTCCCACTCTGGAACTCTGTTTTCAAAAAGTAGAGTTTCAGTGCTCCCTTAGCGACGTTTCCGTGTGGATTAAACATTTGTGGATTCACCAAGACTCGTTTTCATGTGGACAGCCCCTAAGCCTATCAGCTCCACACGACTGTCCGTACTTCTCAGTATAGTAGTGATTATTAGATTTTGTGTTGCCGAGTGACATTCCCAAACTACACAGCCTCTCAATGAAAATAACTCATTGTGTATGGAGTGAAGACCTCAATGCTCTCCTTCTCTGAAAGGGGTAACATCACGTGTTAATGACCTGTATTACTGATGTGTTGCTCTTTGCTTGCTCTGCTCATGTCATAAGTCAAGCAAAGTTCAACTTTCAAGTAACAGCAACTCAAGTTCCGTTATGGTTTTATGGGTTCTTAGACTATTCTAAGGCCCAGTTTCTGGCATTTTTGCTGGAAGTCCAACTGTTGCTGTTAAATTTAAAGATTTTCACTGTAAATGCATATGTTCCAAATATCATCATCAGTAGTTAAGTGATGATATCGACCCTGAAAAACCAGCCGACCCCTAATGATCAACAACTCTAACTTTCTATGGACTTTGGTATGGGAGAGTGAGTGGTTTATAAGGGGATTCAAAGTTCTATTGGAGTAGAGTTTGTTCATTATCTTTTCTATCATTTAAAATTCAGCCTTTAAAACTAGGAAAAGTCCTCACAGATGCCTTATCACGATGTGATGATATCCAAAATATAACACCATATCTTATCTTGTCTCATGTCACAATTTTGACAAAATATCCATATAATGCCAAGACCTCAACCACTGATACTGAAGTATTGCATAAGCACACAGAACAGAACACATGTTCCAGCCCAAATAAACACCACAAAACCAGTGAAAACATCTGGAGGCTTCGAACAGCAGCAGCAGCAGCAACACAAACCCCTCACTTCACTCTGCACTTATCAACACACACGCTCAATATCCCAAACCGATGTGTCTGCTCATGTCAACACTGACCCAGACTGACCGAGTCTGGCTCCAGGCCAGGACAACATGCTGCTGCTGCTGCTGTACCCGTGATATTTTCAGGAAGTCAGGGTCCACTGGGACAGGAACGGGCCACCTCAACAATAACAACAACACCTCCGCATGCATGGAGAATGAAAACCGTTATGAAGCATGCAGTGTGCTAAATGTGCTAAATGCGTGGGGTTTTTTCCCGCCCAGTATGGGATTATTGATCAGACAGTCAGATCAATGTAAATGGCCAGAGAGAGAGAGAGAGAGAGAGAGAGCTCCGCTGAACCTGCACCTCCTCCTGCAACAACAGAGTAATACAACACACTGCTCACATTTGCAGCAGAACAAAGCATTAGAGCACATTGGACTGCCAGTCTCTCTTTCTCTATCTCCTGGTATGAATGTGTGTACATACATGTTTTTGTTGCCTCTTTAGGATGTTGGCATAAACACTGTCCTTGTCAGAACTAATGGAGACCATTACCTGGTCATAATGTGGCTGAGGAACTGAGTAAAATGTGAATTGTGGTTAGCTTAAGGTTAGACTTTGTTAATTGTTTGTGTTTGTATCCCCATTAGCTGACGCAAAGACAGCAGCTACTCCTACATAAAACACAAAACACCACGTGACCTTTAGACCTTTAAAAAATGATTTGACAATTGCTGCTAAGGAGACTAGGGATATAATTTGGGTTAGGGCAAATGAATAGAAAAAGAATATGAAGAATGTCCTAAAAAGAATAGCTGTACTAACATGTGAGTGAGTGAGTGAGTGAGTGAGTGAGTGCGTGCGTGAGCGAGAAAAAAATCAAATAGCGGCTGTTTTGTTTTACCTACCTGAGTCAGCTGGTTGATAAGCGCAGAAATGCAATAAATGCTGTTGTCCCCGGTTAAAAAGCGACAATAAAAAAACAAAGTAGTAGAATGAGAGAGAAAAAAAGGCTCTGGTGTGGATCTGTCGTAGCACTGACAGCGCTAACTTTGCATTATCTATCACTGTCTCACTGGAGCTGGAACTGGAAACAGGGCTCCGCGTGTGTGTGTGTGTGGTGCTGCTGCTGCTGGCACCGTTAGCCACACACAGCTATTAGCTCCCGTTAACTTTGTGCAATATTAGCTCGCGTTACATGACATTAGCCGAGTAGCGGCTCGTCTCCGCGTGAACGGAAAACGCTAACTGAAGACAACTGGCCGTCGTATTTTGACAACTAAAACCCTGCTTGTCCCGCTTACCTTTGCCTGGTGCTACAGCTGCTGCCAAACCCCGAGAAGCCGCTCGGTTATGATTCTAGACGGTTCGGTTAGCTAGCGACGCGACATCAGCTAAAGCTAGTGTCGCAGTTTGGCTAATGGGAAGACGAGTTTATGGATGTTTGTGGAGCCGAGTCCGGGCTGTCATTTTAACATGACATGTTCTTCTCACATGTTATCAGTGCGTGCAGCCCGTACGTACTTTTAGGGACTTCAATGTATCACAAACATCACTACGTACGGCTAATGCTGACATTAAGCAGGTTAATAGTTGCAGGTCTGTAATAACCTGGCACCTCCGCCTCCGTCATTGCACAATGAGCCGCCGTAATGTATTCATGATGTCTCCTTCTGACAAAGGCGCTCCTCCTTCTGCGAGCCCGGCGGCTGAGTGTCTGACAGACATGACGTCATCGCCTGAACACGATGAACACGTATGATCCGTGCATCACGGTTCAATCATGCACTTGTAGCGCGCGCACACACGCGCACACGCACACACACGTGCAACATGTATGCTCAAGTGTGGACGTGCGTTGAGGTAGACACCATACCTGCAGGGAACAGACAGGGGTGTTTCAAGGATGTTTGGGGCTCGCGGGCAAAAGGGAACTAGGGGGGCTCCTACATTTAACCAAAATAACTTTAAATGTAAAAAAGAAAAAGTCATATGTGTGTATATATATATATATATAGATAGATATATGTGTGTGTATATATACATTTGTTTATACAAACATTTATATATATATATAATATATATACAACGCGACACAACTGAATAATTAGATTTCGGTGATTAAAAAGATTTGTTCAGAGAATGTTTCAGTACTTCCTGCATGACCGGTATGTCTGTCACTGAACTGAAATACTGAACTAAATACACTAGACTCCTTAAATACTGACATATTAGACATGTTCTTGCTAAATGTTAGAGATTAACACACGTTTTCAGGATTCTTAAGTCTTTTTAATTGATCTGCATTGTTGGCTTCGATTCTTGTGTCGGACGTCACACTCATGACTCTTCCAGTGACGACAATCAGTGGCCGGCAGTCTGTGGATGTCACATTTTAGTATCAGCCTCGTCAGAGCAGGAACTAATAAAATCCCAGGTACCAGGTACTATCACAAATGGAAATGGAGTCAAGTCAAGTCGTGCTAAAACTGTATTAACGGAAAAGTGCCATGCGTAACATTATGTAAGCATCAAGCTATGTGGAGCTACCTGTGGAGGGCAGCATTACACCTAATGTACAGTCTGTTGGAAATGATTAGAAAAAGTACTCATAATTACAACATACACATTGTATGGACATCCTGAATTCTTCAGAAAAATGAGTCAATAGCTCAGCGATCATCCCGTGACCATGAAAAACATCTGCATTTAAACGCAGCACATTTATTAGAGCTGAAAAAAAATTTCAAATCAATCATCATTGGTAAATTGGTAATTGGTAATCATCTCTGTTATTATATTATGTCATAATTCTAATTCTAATTAGAGTCTAATTTATTTTTTGGAACCATTTATATTTTTAAACAAATGCATGTTTGTCTATCTCTCTACCTATGATTTGGTTTGACATATTTTGTAGTTGAAGATTGCACATTTAGTGCACATTTGCACAAAAGTCATTAAACTGGTTTATTTGTTTACAGCAAAGTCAATGTCTGCTGTTGTATTTGGTTACTTTTCAGTTTGAGTTCAGTATCAGCATGCTTAATACTTCACTTTAATTATGAACTTTTGTCATTTTACTGCCCTCTAATGCTAAAGAATATTGTTTTGGTGTAAATAACACAACTATAAGTCGTGCAATTTATAGTATTACATTTGTATCAATAATAGTCAAGCACAGGTGAGGTGGTGGGGGGGCCCCAAATCAAATTCTGCTTAGGGCCCTATTAAGGCTTGAGCCAGCCCTGTATTCTACATATTAACAGGTGAAGCACTAACTAACATCTCGTGAGGCTGAATGTTGAATATTTGATCTTTAAAGGAAGCTGCAAAGCCACATATACTGTTTAATCTGTTTTATTTTTAACATTGTTCTTGTTCTTCTCCACAATATGCATGACATGTACGTACATGTGGAGCCAGTGTGTGTGTGAGCAGCAGGGCCACTGTGTTTAGGAGTCATTAGAAGTGTCTGCAGTATCTTGCCAGAGGGCAGTGCAGTGTGGAAAAAGAAGTAGCCGAGTCGCTTGTGTTTTTCAGACCTCTGTTGCCCTGGAAACAGGTGCTGAGATTTCCCATTTCTTCATTTTTCTCTACACTATCCGTATCAAGCTCCCCTTCCTTCTCCCCTCCACCACCACCACCACCACCACCACCTCAACACTCCACTCCACTGCTGCCTTTGCTGCTTCCTCCCCCCACGACCTGCCGCATAGTACAATCACACACATGCACACTTCCAATCCACTGCAGTCATTTTACAATGTCACTGGAGGGAGAGTATAACTGCCTGCCTCCTCCTCTGCTACACACAATTATACTCACAAAACCAGAGAGGGTCACGCACACGCCTGACCCTGCTTTGACTGCGGGACTGGAGACAACAACAGTCCTGCAACGACCTGACCTCCAGCAGAAAGAAAGGAAGAACGAAAGAAAGAAAGAAAGAAAGAAAGAAAGAAAGAAAGAAAGAAAAGGAAAGAAAGAAAGAAAAGAAAGAAAGAAAGGAGGGGTGGTGGTGGTAAAGGAGACAAAGAAGGAACAAGGAGGAGTGAAAATAAAGCTGAGCGCACACTCAAGAATGTGCTTCACTTCACTGCTTTTACTGATGGAGGCAAGGTTACAGCTGCAGTGCGTTCCCTCAAATGAGCAGATAAAGCCTTGATTTTCCAACTTGTGTGATAGAGAATAGACAATTAACATCATAATAATCATCTGTACATGTTAATAATAGTAATATCATATTGTGACTTAAATATTGTGATAATATCATATTGTGACTTAAATATCGTGATAATATCATATTGTGATTTAAATATCGTGATAATATCATATTGTGACTTGAATATCATGATAATATCATATTGTGACTTAAATATCGTGATAATATCATATTGTAATTTAAATATTGTGATAATATCATATTGTGACTTAAATATCATGATAATATCATATTGTGACTTAAATATCGTGATAATATCATATTGTGAATTAAATATCGTGATAATATATTGTGACTTAAATATCATTGATAATATCATATTGTGACTTAAATATCGGTGATAATATCATATATTTAAATATTGATAATATCATATTGTGACTTAAATATCTTGATATATCATATTGTGACTTCAAATATGATAATATATATTGTGACTTAAATATCGTGATAATATCATATTGTGACTTAAATATCGTGATAATATCATATTGTGACATAAATAATAATATCATATGACACAAATATTGTGATAATATATTGTGACTTAAATATGTGATAATATCATATTGTGATTTAAATATAAGTGATAATATCATATTGTGACTTAAATATAGTGATAATATCATATTGTGACTTAAATATCGTGATAATATCATATTGTGACTTAAATATCGTGATAATATCATATTGTGACATAAATATCGTGATAATATCATATCGTGACACAAATATTGTGATAATATATTGTGACTTAAATATCGTGATAATATCATATTGTGATTTAAATATCGTGATATAATATTGTGATTTAAATATTGTGATAATATCATATTGTGACATAAATATCGTTGATAATATCATATTGTGATTTAAATATCGATAATATCATATTGTGATTTAAATATCGTGATAATATCATATTGTGACTTAAATATCGTGATAATATCATATTGTGATTTAAATATCGTGATAATATCATATTGTGACTTGAATATCATGATAATATCATATTGTGACTTAAATATCATGATAATATCATATTGTGACTTAAATATCGTGATAATATCATATTGTGACTTAAATATGATAATATCATATTGTGACTTAAATATCGTGATAATATCATATTGTAATTTAAATATTGTGATAATATCATATTGTGACTTAAATATCATGATAATATCATATTGTGACTTAAATATCGTGATAATATCATATTGTGAATCATGATAATATATTGTGACTTAAATATGTGATAATATCATATTGTGCTTAAATATATAATATCATATTGTGATTTAAATATGCGGATAATATCATATTTGTGACTTAAATATCATTGATAATATCATATTGTGACTTAAATATCATTGATAATATCATATTGTGACTTAAATATCTTGATAATATCATATTGTGACATAAATATCGTGATAATATCATATCGTGACACAAATATTGTGATAATATATTGTGACTTAAATATAGTGATAATATCATATTGTGATTTAAATATAAATTGATAATATCATATTGTGATTTAAATATCGTGATAATATCATATTGTGACATAATAATATCATATTGTGACATAAATATCGTGATAATATCATATCGTGACACAAATATTGTGATAATATATTGTGACTTAAATATCGTGATAATATCATATTGTGATTTAAATATCGTGATAATATCATATTGTGATTTAAATATTGTGATAATATCATATTGTGACATAAATATCGTGATAATATCATATTGTGATTTAAATATCGTGATAATATCATATTGTGATTTAAATATCGTGATAATGTCCGGTGAGTATGCTGGCCATGCAAGAACTGGGATGTTTTCAGATTCCAGGAATTGTGTACAGATCCTTGCAACATGGGGCCGTGCATCATCATGCTGCAACATGAGGTGATGGTCGTGGATGAATGGCACAACAATGGGCCTCAGGATCTCGTCACAGGATCTCTGTGCATTCAAAATACCATCAATAAAATGCACCTGTGTTCATTGTCCATACCATAACTCCAAAACTCCGCCCACGACGTTGCCATCAGCAAACCGCACCTATACACCTTACTTTCATCATACCAGTACAGACAATAAAAACTATTCTATTCTACGTCATTACTGTAGCTGTCATTTCTAGATATTCTTCTTCAGAGAGTATTAAAGTGAGAGTTTTGGTTGGCATAGTGTGTGTGTGTGTGTGTGTGTGTGTGTACATGCAGGAGAGGAGACACAGTAAGGAGAGACACGTTGACATCAGGGCGCCACCTTCTCACTTTCAGGCCTTTTTAAGTCATCCTTTTGTTTCTGTGCTGTTGTGTGTGCATTCCTTTGGCGTGACTTCTCTTTGGCAAGAGGCAGAACATTCCTGGGGAAATGGCTGACCCACAATAACACGCACACACACACACACACACACACAGCGAGAGAGAGTGAGAGAGTGAAAGGCACAGGAGGAGTGAGGCTCCTCCACCCTTTCATTGCCTCAGCAGTGTATGTAAACCACTGTTTCCTTAATAGAATCTTTCTATTTCATTCTATATCAGTCATGAATGAATGAATGTTTCATAGCTTCAACCACAACTTGTACTTTCACATTCATTCCGTCTGTCATTGTGTTGGGGACAGTCTGCATTGCTAATGCTAATGCTAATGCTAATGCTCTGTATTTACAGTATATGGAGCTTTTTCCAGTCGTGATGATGGTGACCACACTTTAGGGGTCACTCACACTTTCATACAACACATCTATGTGCAGCTTTCATACCCATTCACACGTCAACATGCCGATGTGTCCTTGGGCAAGACACTTAACCCCATGTTGCTCCTGATGGCTCACATTCCTGCACCAAAATTCATCTATAGAAACACATTTGAACTCAGTGATAGAGTGAAGAAGTCCATCAATCACTCGAGTGTGGCATGATTTTACAAACTTCAGTTTCCAGCCAGAGAAGAGTTAGCTACAGTTTAAATGATCTAATTATCATTATTATTATCATCATCATCATCACCGTTATTATAATTATTATTATTACTGTTGTATTTATTATTGCAGTTGCATTCGTTGTAAAACACAATATACTGATGGAGACTTTGAGGCAAACCAGGAGGGAACTATTTGTGTTTAGCTCGTCGCTGCCATCTTGTGTTTACTTTGATGCATTCTGGAAATATTAAATTGCTGCTCAATCCCAGCTGACACAGGGCGAAAGGCGGGGTCACAGCCTGTCCATCACACGGACACAGAGACAAACAATTCAAACCTAGTGAAAAGTTATTTTACATTACATTTTTATTTTATTGCATTTTAATTTACATTCAAACTCTATATTTGTGAGTTTTTAAGAGAGTTATTCAGCACCAACACATCATCAGGGCCCAAGCCTGGTGCCACACACTTACTGTTTATTTTTGAATTAGTATTTTTCCACTTTGGAAACTTTGCCATATTCATTATTGTTATTATTAAAATCTTCAAATAGTTTTCCCCCCACAACCTCTCGCATGTTGACACACGTCACACGGTAAACTTGACATTTTACATTTACGTTCTCAGGATCCAGCCAAGCTTTCCCCTGTGCTTATCATGTAACATTAGAAACTGTGTTATTTACACCAAACCACGCAGTGTCAACTTTGTTTTATTCTTTAACATTAGAGTGCAGTAAAATCACAAACTTTTCATTGGCATTTTCATATTCAAGTGAAGCAGTAAGTGAGGTGACACTGAACATGAGCAAATGTGCACTAAATAAACTGAACTGTAACTATGAAGTAAAACCAAATCACATAAACTCTTTAGATATCTAGTTTCCTCAGTTAGCGGTAGCACTGACAGGACATCACCAGGCAAACGCACATTTCTCTGAGGGCTTAGGGTGTATACAGGTGATGAGGGTGGGCAGGGATGGTGAAGGGGCCCCTGAGAGTCGAGGATCACCTCTGCGTGCACACCTGACACACGTGACACAGAGAAACGGGGTCACTCCCTCCTCCTCTGGCAAGATCACTGACATTCCTGCTCTTTCCGATAAGTCAAGTGTCTCCACCCCTGGCTGATTGTACTCAATTCCATTGTAAGTCACTTCGGATAAAAGCGTCTGCTAAACGACATTTAAAGTGTGAGCATCAGTTACACAATCACAGCAACCTGCTCTGCTGCATTTCACAAAATGTGGTACGTGAGCTTCCTCTGCTGATACCTGGAGGAAAGTCAGAAACACTGTTCTGTACCAGAGTGCGTGGAAGATAAAACAAATAACAAATGTATAGTAAATGAAATGATAGTCACTTTACCTCTCGCTCCATCTCAATCTAAGTTCACTATAGCAGTGTGTGAAGTATGTGTGAGGAAGAGGAGGATGATGAGAGGATAACCGTGTTTTAACGTTGGTGATGATGGCGTCGCTGAGAGAGCTCAGTGTTTCCTCAGGTGTGACTCAAACGTTTAGAACTACTGAGCTGAGACAGGAAACTGTGCGAGTCCAACACCATGTTCTCACAAACACAGACTCAAACACTGGTGTCATCACCTATTTTCAAGAAAGCAAAATAAGTCATTTTGTTTTAATAAAACTAAAAAAAAGCTCAAACTATGTTTTTTGTATGTTGAAGTAAAAAAGAAATTCACATTTCAGACTTGAAAGCTACTTTTAAGAATTCACTGGCAGATGCTTTTTCTTCCAACAAGAACATTTAAATCAATTTAAGAATTTAAGAAGTAAAAAAAAACAAACAAGCAACACAAATGTTACCTATTTTAGTAAAAATAAGTCACAAAACTTAGCGGGTATTTCAGGGGGCGTGCCCACAGCCGAGTGGAAAGAGAACTTGTAACCAGAGGGTTGCTGGTTCGAGTCCCCACCAGGTCACCCCTCCACATGCGGGTCATGTGTCTGCTGGAGACAATACCAACTGAGACAGGGTGAGAGCGGGGGTCACACCCGGGACGGGTCCCCAGAGACCAACGTGAGCTCACTGATGCAGGTTGTGTGTTCAGATGACGTTTGAGTGAAAGGAAACATCTTGTCGTTGATTTGTGATCATCATTTTTTATTATTTGTGGATAGAATTAGGGCTATTATTGGCACAATATCAGTATTGGCTTTAAAATGTATTATGGGATATCAGCAAACACACCGGGATTGCTCAGGGAACATCTGCTGCCAGTTCATTTCCCTACAGAAGAGACTAAATGACCTCTGCAGTTGGACGTATATATATATATACATATATATATATGTATATATATATATATATATATACATATATATATATATATACATATATATATATATATATATATATATATACATATATATATATATATATATATATATATATATATATATATATATATATGTATATATATATATATACATACATACATACATATATCAGTGTATCAAAAGTAACTGTCAGTTAGTGGCGTTCTTAACTAAAATATCACGTCTGAAAGACGGAAATGTACCAAAGACTAAAAGAAAACAAGGTCATATCTCAGGTTTGCTTGGTTTGGATTTTATAGAAGCCCAGGACAGTTTTGAATCCATCTACAGAAACCTACAAAACACTTGTAATTGTTCACTTGATTGTTCTGGTGTGTGTGTGTGTGTGTGTGTGTGTGTGTGTGTGTGTGTGTGTGAGGTTCCTGTCGAGTCTGAAGGTAAATGTGTTTGGGAACCATAGCTTTAAAGGACACAGCATCCTGAACCTTATTCAAATTCAAATCTTAGCCCTAAACTTAAAGTTCTGCCTTATTAGAACCAGGTTTTAGTCACGTGTTTACTCGGCTCTGTGGTAATGAAACACTACGTCAACATGATTATGGACAGGAAACAGCGAGGTCATCAGAGGTCACATCAGAGGTCACATCAGAGGTTCTCTTGTAACTCTTATCCAAACAAACTGCCAATGCCAAGTCTGACGCCTGTCAATCAAGCCGTCAACAGTCATGTGACTCAAAGACAGACAGATGCTGGGAAACGGATTCACAAAGACGCAATATCATCGTTTAATAATCATTATTCAACAACACACAACTGCAGATCCGCGCCTCCACTCAGTCATGTTGTGTTTTACAGATCCGCGCAGCAACATCAGACACCACATGTCACCGGTTTGATGACGTTCTCTTCAGCTGGAGTTCACTGAAGACTCCAATCCTCCGTGAGAACTTGTCTTCTGTTAAGTTTTGATCCCGCCCACCACCCCTCCCCCAAGTCTTTTTTTAGCGAATTAAAATTGTTCCCAAAAACAAAAAGGAGCGAGAAGCAGCTGATGATGCTTGTGGATCGGACTCGGGCCGATGTGGCTGATGACTGATGAAGTTCTTCTGATTCTTCTGATTTAAGGTAAAAGTCTTAAAAATGATTTTTGTATAAAGTAATACATTCAGTGGTTTTCTCATACTTTTTTTCCTGAGGGTAAAAATGGAAACAAATGAAGTCTTCACACGGTAACAGTGTTGAAAAGTCATTGGAAAGGTTGCACTTGTTACCGTGTGAAGACGGACTGGTCCGCGCTGAGTTTTGCTGACTAGTCGTTTCGTGAGAAAGCCTCGAGATCCAGCGCCGTGTCGAGTAAACGCTGCAGCTCTGTGACGTGAGTGTGTTTGTTCCCGGTGGCTGGAGCTGCTGCGGGGTCGCGGCCAGCGTACCTGCAGCACACGCAACATCACAACATCACAACATCACAACATCATGACAACGGACGTCAGCTCAACTTTAACACTGAACAAGAGCAACATTTTAAAAATATTTATGATAAATGTCATAAAAAACGTCGAAATCAGACGCCACGTTATCAAAGACGTGGACCTTCACATGGATGCTGGAAGATTAACTTATATGTCATTAAATTAACGCCAGGTCTGAAAAAAATAATGGAAGTCAACGTAGTTCCAGTCATTCAGAAAACTCAACTCACTAGACTGTCGTTTGTCTTTATGTCAGCGATGTAAAATCCACCTCTGTGGGTCAGGACAGAAGAGCAACTGGTCTATCCTGTCTCTGTGGAGGTCTTCTTTCACAGACAGACAGACCAGTTCCCTCTCAAGACCTGGTACTGGCTTAGGCCAGAGAGTCGTGGAAAATTACACATCAACTGACAAAAACTGACCCACATTTATCAAGCAGATCCTCTGTGGTATCACAAGAGGCTGTTAATAGATAAGAAGAGTTTCTGTTGGGATGAATGGATGAGGTCTGGTACTGTGATGGGATTAGATGTTTGACGAGATTAAAATTAAATATAATTTGTGACATTCAGAGAAATTCCTTCAAATCAGATGTTGCATTCTCTCAAGTAAAGAACATATTCAGGACAATGTGACGTGGAAATTTCACGTAAGATAGGAGATAAAAACAGACGAGCATCAACATTCTATGAATCTAAAAGTATCGTCCGTTTCCGTGTGTTCATGGCCTCAGTCTGCCTGTAATCCGGCCCCCGACGCATCAGAATGAAGGTGGTGCTTACCACAGGTGGCGCGTGGAGTGGATGGTGGTGTGGAGGCGGGGCTTGACGTAGTCATAATAGCCCTGGTTCTTGTGCTCTTCCTGACACCAGACGAGATCCGCTTTGAGAAAGCGCTCGGTCTCAGCTTTCACCAGGTCGAAGGGGAAAGGAGAGAGCTGGAAGGAAAAGGAAATCACGTCTAAATGTAAACTGTACGTTTTATAATATAAAACAATATGGCACATGTTACATTTTTTTTCCTTGTTTGAATTATTATTTATTTATTTTTTTTAATTTTTAACACTTATTTTACTCGTAAATGTGATTCTCCGTCTCCCTCAGCAAATGTGTCGTAGGGAGTGAAGCAGTGAAGACAGGAAGTTACCCATGAGACAACTGCTCTAACAGCAGCCGCAGAAAAGATAAAAATAAATGGATCATTTGAGGGTGAACACAAAGTGTCTGGATCTGTTTCAACATAAAAGCAGTTAAAGCACTTGGATTACTCTGGATTATGTCTTAAACCCTCAGTTTATCTGCTGTATCCCGATATATGTGATATATGACGGATATAATGCACTATAATACACTTTAAATACACTCAAAAATATCTACAGAACACAAATAATTAGTCTTAGAATTAAAGAAGTGACTTTATTTAAATGTAATGTTGATTAATATACAGGTACATGATATTTAATTTATAGTATTTAGTGAAAACGTATTCAATATAATAAACATGATAATTATCAATGCAAAAGCAGGAAGAGATATGACGATATCTAAAATCTAAGATGGCCGTGACTCTCACCTGTTCTATGCGGACGACGGCGACGGCATCGTCCATGCCTCTGTTCTTTCGCTCACGAATCAGCTCGTAGTAGATCTTTCCGGAGCAGAAGATGACTCTCCTGACTTTCTCTGGGCTGGAGGCCACAGGTCCATCATCAGGGATGACACGTTTGAAGGCGGTGCCTGCGGGTTGTGAAACATACATTTAACATTTGAATAAAGCTGCATTATTCCTGCTGTTTATTTTGGTCAGCACTCACCTGGCAGCATGTCATCGAAGCTGGACCTGGCCTCTGGGTGGCGCAGCAACGACTTGGGAGTGAACACGATGAGCTTGAGGTACAGAGACAACGAGAGGGAACCGGGAAAGTTGAGCGACATGAATCGTGTGATGACGAGGAGCACGTGTGTGGTCGGTGTCACAGATCACTCACAGGTTTCCTGAAGGGCAGCAGGATCTGTCTGCGCAGAACATGGAAGTAATTTGCAGGCGTAGAGCAGTTGACGACGATCCAGTTACAGTCGTACAGCTGACGAACCGCCACGTCCTCCGTCAGTTTCTGAAAGACGGTCAAAGAATGGAAGCACATATAGGTGTGATCCTGCTGCAGTGTGTGTTCAAGATGCTTCAAGATGCATTCAGGAACCCTTGTAAGTTTCATCACTTCTGCAAGCACACTACCACTAACTGAATACCTGCTGCTGCCACCTCATGATGATAGATGTACCACAAATTAGGTCAGCATTGGAGTAGAAAAGATTTTACATTGATAAAAACACTTGTTTTGTATCTTCCTGATATATAACAAATAATAATCAATCAAATACTCATGCCCATCCTAATTTAGAATACTGTATCAGATGTACAGTTCAGAGTCAAACTCACAGGGAAAACATCTGGGTCATCATTGCACATCTGCAGGAACCTCTCGGGACGGGCGGACGAGTGCTCTGGACCCTGAGAGGAGGACGGAGGAAAGACATGATGAACCTGAGCGCGGCAGAATGCTGCAGATCAAGTTTAGCGGGTCCTACCATTCCCTCCATGCCGTGAGGGAGCAGCAGCACTATGCCGTTGTGCCTGACCCACTTGGCCTGACCCGAGCTGATGAACTGGTCAATGATACACTGAGCCGTGTTATTGAAGTCTCCAAACTGGGCCTCCCACAGGACGAGAGCGTTGGGACTTGCCATGGCGAAGCCCAGTTCAAAACCTGCACCAGAAACAGAAACCAGGTTTAAACAGAGCTGGATTTCAATCTTCAGTGAGAATTCCAGTACTTGGTGATCCAATAAGCCTGCAGCCAACGACTGAAGAAGACTGAGAACTTCCAGCTACACAGTCCAAATATTCTCAAAGTGATTGAAATGTTCTTTGTTTAAGAAAAATATGCAGCAGAATGTTGCTCAAAACTAAAATATTAAATAAAATTGGTAATAAAACTAGTACCACTTATAACACGAGAGTCTATTGTAAAGATTTACAGGAAACACCTTTAAACTACAGTACACATGGTCTGTATGATGTAAAGCTCGTTTCTTTAAACGTTCATGTTTTTGTGATTCCTATCTTCTTCTCCGTGTGAGACAGACAGGTGGGGCGGCGCCCTGGTTGACGGGCCACCACTGCATGCTGGTTACTGACGTGAGTATAAAGAATAAACTGATCCTTGATGAGCACGTAGTCACATTCCTGGAATACCTGTGTAACCAGATTTCAAACTAATTAGAGCAGAAAACACTCCACAGGTGTTTAAAGGTTTGACACAGGGCCAACTCTGTTATTTACACACACACACACACACACACACACACACACCTGTTAGCCGTTAGCTATGCTGGCCCTCAGGCCGTCATGTAGTTGGCCCACACCCTAAATTTTGAATTATTTTCTAATTCTGTACATCGTGGTCACTCCCAACCAAAACCTCAGCATCTTCAGCTCAGCCAGCTCCAGTTGTTTGACCCCAGATATTAAAACTCATCCACTTTCTCTACTTCTACTCTTCACATCTTCACCACACCATCTTCATGGTATTATGAAGGAGGACATGAGGACAGCTGGTGTGACAGAAGACAGAAGAGGACACAGGGCAGAGAAGGAGAAGTTAGTGTGAGCCTGCTACTTACCCAGTACTCCATATTCAGACAGAGAACTGTTGCAGACAGTGTAGGGAGCCTGGTCAGGTGAGATGTAGTTCATGGGGATGCAGATCCTCTTATCGACGTTCTGGTCGTGAAGAACATGGTGCCGGTGGCTGTGACAGATGAATGAATGCGTTAGACTCCATTTGGTGAGTTCCCCTTCTCCGAGTGTGCACAGACATGAGGTTGTACCTGAAAGTGCCCCTCTCCACATCCTGTCCACTGAGACGTATGTGGATCCGGTCTTTGAGCAGAGAGCCAAAGGCCATGTACTCGCTGAGAGCCCAGTCACACACTCGCTGACTCAGCATGTCAGCGCGGCCCTTCAGGATACGAGTCAACCCTGAGGAGTGAAGACACAGGTGAAGAAGAGAATCTGTGTTTAGAGTCTGCACTGAAGAATAATGTAAATAAAGTAAATACTGAACATAAGAAACATGATCAAATACGTTCGATTGGCAGCTGTAACACTATAACGTTTTATTCTAATTTATTCCTCTTCTTATGCTACACTGGAAAACAATATTTTCAAGACAGTAAAATAAAAAATTAACCTTGTTGTTGCTCCTGGTTTGTGAGTTCACTACTCGAGTCTGAATACTGAAAATACTGAAATACTGCTGTTAAATACAGATGTAAATTCACTGATGGGTGTGTAGCTGTCCACGGTGTTTCCCGCCTCCATCAAGGATAAAGTGGTAGAAGATGTTTTTGCAGTGTATGTATTAAATTATAAACTGTGATGTGTGTAGCTTTAGCCACAATAAAGTGCATCATGTTTTATCATAATTGTATTGTATCACATTATATTTTGAATTTAAGGATAAAAAAAACATAGCTTTAGCAAGTTTCTAATCAGGTCATTTTTGGCCAGATTTTATATCCTACATTTAATCTTGTAATAATATAATAATTGTCTCCATCAGTGTGTATTGTTTAAAACAGCACAGAGCAGGACGTGCCTCCATGGATGGTGAAATCTTCCACCGGGACTGAGGCAGCGATGTTTCCGATGTGGCTGAGCTCCTCTTCACTGATGCCGGTCGAAGGGCAGCTCATACTTTTAGGTTGACCCTCCAGAGTGAAGAAACCTGAACAACACAAACATTAGAATTAGAATTATACAAGCAGAACCAGCACAACTCTTACTAATAACACTACTATTACTAACAACACTACTATTACTAACAACACTACTATTACTAATAACACTACTATTACTAACAACACTACTATTACTAATAACACTACTATTACTAACAACACTACTATTACTAACAACACAACTATTACTAACAACACTACTATTACTAACAACACAACTATTATTAATAACAATACTATTACTAATAAGACAACTATTACTAATAACACTACTATTACTAATAACACAACTATTACTAACACTACTACTATTACTAACAACACTACTATTACTAATAACACAACTATTACTAA